>NC_052311.1:63389599-63664599 GCF_016432855.1 Salvelinus namaycush | reverse complement strand
CATACGCACACACACACACACACACACACACACACACACACACACACACACACACACACACACACACACACACACACACACACACACACACACACACACACACACACACACACACACACACACACACACACACACACACACACACACACACACATTATGGCCTCCTTGGGATTACGGAAACTTTTTTTTATCCTGGTAGAACACAACACTAACGGATGTCTCATTTCACATTTAATTAACCCTCTACTTTGGGGCAGATTCATGCATAAATCATAGAAATGTAATATTGATGTCTCTACTATTTAGCTTCTTGTCAGAGACGTGAAGAGCCGGGAATCTGACTGTCCATATCTTACATCTCTTCTCTACGGGACTAAGCCTCACTTCAGCTAAGAGCACGGAAATGTTATTTTCGGAGAATTGATGTCAATTCTGTTTCTGTCAGCTCTGCAAACTATCCTCCATGATGAAAACCAACCGCTCTATGACAGTTGGCATTCAAATTGGCATTATATTTACAATGGAATATGTGTTTCTTGGAAATGATATTGGAACTAGTGCCAGAATTCAACTATTCTAGCGTGTTGCGTGACAATAAAAGGTTTGCCACTGAAACATTGACTACTCTCCTTTCAATTGCCTTTGTTTTTCAATATCACACAACCCCAGGGGATAATTGTCTTTACAGAGTAGCGCTGAGCTCAGTGTCAATAACACACACTAATGAATGAATCATCTTATGGATGTAATATCCTTATCTGCTGTGTGATGACTGAGCCCTCTGGCTTGTCTTGCATGATCAGCCTGCTGTCTTTCCCTGACAGTGTCGGTGGTTGATGTGATATGTGTCTGTCGTCACAATCTGGCCCTGCTAGACGGGAAAGTATACGACTACTTCGTTACAGCAGGTAGCCTAGTGGTTAGAGTGTTGGGCCAATAACCGAAAGGTTGCTAGATTGAATCCCCGAGCTGACAAGGTAAAAATCGTTCTGCCCCTGAACAAGGCAGTTAACCCACTGTTCCTATATCATTGAATATCATTGTACATAAGCATGTGTTCTTAACTGACTTGCCTAGTTAAATAAAGGTTAAATAAAAATAATTAAAATCACAAATGGGATTTCAACCACAAACCCTCATCTTTAACGTTAACCCTAACATTACCCCTAAACCATAGATTGAACAAATAGATAATTCTAACATTTACTGTCACTCTAGTTCTCCACAGTATCTGACTTTAAAAAGTCAGGCCACCAACAAACACCCACAACTGCACTGTGAACAGCAGTAGGCTTCCTTTACACTATTACTGCTTCCTCCAGTCCCCATTCTAGAGGGAAGACACTCAAAGTTCGTCCCTGACAGATGAGAAATCTGCTGAGTCTGCAATCTGGGCCTGAGTGGTGTGTTAATGCAGTGGTCTGTCTGGTCACTCTTTCACTCGCTCTCTCGCTCTGTGTACCAATGGATCTATCTATCCCACTTTCATTATTCTCTCTCCTTTATACCTCTGTCTTTTCTCCCCCTTTCCTTCCATCTGTCCCCGTGTCCATCTCATCCTCTCCTCTATACCTCTGTCTTTTCTCCCCCTTTCCTTCCATCTGTCCCCGTGTCCATCTCATCCTCTCCTCTATACCTCTGTCTTTTCTCCCCCTTTCCTTCCATCTGTCCCCGTGTCCATCTCATCCTCTCCTCCTCTACGTGAGTCTATTATTCATCTGTAAAGTGACAGTGGGCAGGCTTCTCCGTACCTCAAATAAGGAGATACATGCTGTTTCATTATTGATGCCAGAGCCACTGTTTGTTTGGTAAGGGCTGTGACACCGCAGAGAGAGAGAATGGAAGAAAGGAAGGCTGGTGGACGGACAGAAGAGGGACAGAGAGAGAGGGAGAAAACGAGAGGCGAAGGGACACAGGAGACAGAATGAAAGAAAGACTAAAGAAGACAGAAATCACACAGTACAGTATGTGTTTATCTCCTGTCTTCGGGGAAGACAGACAGACACAGTACAGTATGTGTTTATCTCCTGTCTTTGGGGAAGACAGACATACACAGTACAGTATGTGTTTATCTCCTGTCTTTGGGGAAGACAGACAGACACAGTACAGTATGTGTTTATCTCCTGTCTTTGGGGAAGACAGACACAGGTAGAGAGAGAGAACTAAAGTGTTGTTCTCCCCTTCTCTAATCCTTACGTCTCTCTCTTCTTTTCTCTCTCTCTTGTGGTGTTAATATGCACTCCACTCTCTGCTGGAGTGTAAAGGTGACTCGCATTAGTTCCTGTCCCACTGTCACTGGTGTGTTCACTTTAGTTGAGTGGCCTTGCCTGCTCTCTCTCTTTTTCCATCCCTCCATCCCCCTTTCTATGTAGCTACAGTTGTTAATGCATACACTGCCACCCACTGTGAGTAGTGTCTAGTACTGTACATATTAGTCATATCTAAAAGGAGACGTAGGCTGCCTTGACACTTTCCAGGCAGTAGAGTCAGTTAGCACTCTACCAACCTCTTCCCTGTTAATATTGATGGAGAACAAAGGTGTGTGTGTCATGCTTTAGCACCTCTCTGCGATGGGCCCAAACACACCTACAAAACACACACAGTCACACACACTGAAGGTAAGGCACACAAACATGGTTTAGCACCTCTCTGTGATGGGCCCAAACACACCTACAAAACACACACACACTGAAGGTAAGGCACACAAACATTGTGGCACAGACACTCCAACATACACACTTATAGACAAACACAGAAACACTCCATTCATCCACCCATCTCCACCCTATCTCTTAATACGCTCCAGACGCTGCATCCATCCACAGACAGTCAGTCAAGGACAGATTCTGCTACCCTCCATCATTACATACAACCACAGAGAGAGAGAGACACAGGGAAATAGTGGAGGGAAGGATGGAGGGAGGGAGAGGAGGAATGAGGAAAAGGGGGGATTAACACAATTCCAGAAATAAGCTCACGCACGTCAAAGGGAGTTATCAAAACTTCACTGTTGGTTACAAAGAGGACAAGTGCTGATGGAGGGAGCAGCGGTTAACCCATCACACCCCACGCCTTGTTACAGTCTGCATAGCTTAACCTAGCAATGAAGCAAGAAGTAAGTCACTGAACAGGCACCAGCAAGATACAGGAAGAAAGACAGTTGCAATTTGGTGAAGATATGAGCAAGTTATTTCCCCCTGCTAATACCCTGTCTTTTTTTACTGCCTCTCTATATCTCTTCTCTGACATTTTGTGCATTACCTTCCCATGATGCTCTAAAAGCTACCTCTCATTTGGCACACTATTGGGCAACTCCATTAACCATGTTTTCCTTTTCAGCAGAAATGTAGCAGTAGGCCTATCCCTAAACCACTCAGTAATGAATTAACTGTTATTTTGCCGTTCTGTGGCCCTGTCTCTCTTTCCAGTTTCAGACTAATATTATTGGGCTATTTGGCACATTATCCAGCTAGCTTGATTTCAGGGCTAACTTCATTCACCATTTGTTCCTCCTCTTACTCAAAAAGCAGGCCTAGGCCTAACCATTCCATTAACAAACTGTTACTCTCCCTCTCTCACCCTTTCTCTCCCTTTTCTGCCACAATCGTGTTTGGCTCATTATGAGGCTATCTTGGTAGAGGGCTAATTTGGGCGGCAGGTAGCCTCGAGGTTGAGCGTTGGGCCGGTAACCGAAAGGTTGCTGCTTTGAATACCGGAGCCGACAAGTTGAAAAAAGAAAGTCTGGCTGTGGTCTTGAGCAAGGCATTTAACCCTAATTGCTCCAGGGGCGCTATTCAATGGTGACCCTGGCTGTGACCCCACTCCCCACGGGTGTCTCAGGGGGAGTTGGATATGGTGACCCTGGCCGTGACCCCACTCCCTGCGGGTGTCTCAGGGGGAGTTGGGATATGAAGAAACACATTTCCATTACACACATGTGTGTAACAGGACAAATATAAGCAACCCCAAATTATTATTATTATTCAGTTTAAAAAATGTTGTTCTCCTCGACAGATAAGTTAACTCTTCTGTGCCAGACAGTGAGTGGTCTTTGGTCTCTGTCGCCTCGGGGTTCATGGCTCTTGAATCACAGAAGTGACGCATGACTCAGCCATGGATAAACCAGACACGACCACGGAGATAATCCTCACATCACACAAGGGGAGACAGGGGAAATAAGCCTGAGAATAAATGTGAGAAAAATATACAATGTAAGCCCCCCCAAAAAAATGTCCCAACAAAAACAAAGCCCTGGCTCACCTAGGGGTCGTAGTGTTGTTGTAGGGTCCTCCTCTCGCCTCACACGAAGCCATTTCAATCACCATATGCGCACGCATGCAGGCGGCCAGGCCTCAAGGACATAGCGAGCTTTTAGTGGGAGAGCTGCTCTTTTAAAGCGGTTCCACGGTCCCAAGACTCCCGCTGAGAGACACGCGCTCCGTTTGAACACATTTTATTTTATTTCTTATGCCCTGAAAGAACAGCTTATCACACCAGAGATAAGGCCAATTATCTGCTCAATTAATGCCAGAACCTGTTACCAGCACTGGGCCAAATGACCTCAGATTCGGATTCAGAACACTTGAATGTCCTCAGAGAGGCAATTCATTTTCCAGCAGTCATAGAACTTATCACATATAAAAAATGTAAATGAAAAAACAACCACAAATAGCAAAGGATATTTCCAAGACAGTAGGCAGGGTAAGTGAATTTCATAGTCATAGCGCAAGTGCTAAGTGTAATTAGTCCAACATTTTGTTAAATTGCAGAATTGCATTCGGAATAAAAGAGTACTTGGCCATATTTAATTTATTTAAAAAAAAAAAAGTTTTGGGCCAATAACCGAAATGTTGCTGGTTCAAATCCCTGAGCCGACTAGGTGAATAAAAAAACAAACATCTGCTGATGTGCCCTTGAGCAAGGCACGTAACCCTACTTGCTCTGGATAATAGTGTCTGCTAAATTACTAAAATGTAAAAATGTAGTCTGTACCTGCGGCCAGAGGGAAGGGGTGGACTGGGTGGGATGAGTCAACCTCTATTTTATTTGCGTACCGGAGGGCTCTGCCCAGGTAGAGAGATGGAGGGCTCTGCCCAGGTAGAGAGATGGAGGGCTCTGCCCAGGTAGAGAGATGGAGGGCTCTGCCCAGGTAGAGAGATGACAGTTTGCTGTTGCTGCCCCATGATTTTTCCACAAGTCCTGACTATTTTGTACAACCTATTTTTCTGTGCACCTTTGATATTCCCAAACCAGCAGGTCAAGCAGTAGGACAGAATGCTCTCAATGAACGATTTATAAAAGAGAACCATGATGGCGAGATCAACATTCAAAAAGTGCAGGTTCTGGTGAGACTGACAGAATTATTATCTCTAGCCCACACAGCTAGCTGAGAGGCCCATCTTAGCCTGATAGCCTGTTATAAACAAGAAACAAATGGATATTAGGCCTAATCTGCTGTTAGGCATGTAACACTAAAGTCTGCTATTTTAAAAGTCAGGCTGAACTGAAAATATGAATCATATCCTATAGATACTGGTCATCGTTATCAGTGCCAATCATGTTATAGCCCTTTCCTGCAGTCAAATGACCAAATCGCCCTCTAGTGGCCTCATGGGTGGAATGTTGTTAATATTTTTCATAATTTCATAATGAATCTACATTATAAAAAAAACTGCTGAAAACCCAGTGTTTCTATGTCAAACGGTTTTGTCCAGTTTACTGTGATGTATATAAAGTGTAATATTGGGATGCAAACTCAAAATTGAATACCTTTCAACTCTCTATATATATATCTGACATGGTACAGGTGTCTTCTTTGTTTTAAGCCCATAACCATGTGTGTGAGGTGTAAACTTTTTGTTTCAAAGTAGATTTGTTAAGACTACCAAGAAAAACTCTGTGTGACCCTGATTTAGCCCACTACCGTAAAAGTTTAGCAAGTTACAGCCTACCGAAACAGAAGAGGGGATATTTTAGAAAATAAACAAATTGGTCATCACTGTCAGTCCATTCAGGCATGTCTTCTAGTGCCTGAGGTGATCAGGTCTGTCTCCTGTTGGTGCATCCCAGTTAGTGTTGAACCCAACACCCTTATTTGATTTATTAACCTTCATTTAACCAGCGGAAACCCATTAAGACCAGGTTCTCATTTCCAATGGTGCCCTGAGAACCACAGTTCAAACAACGTGAGCAACACATTTAAGAATGATCACCACAAAATGAGTTAGAACATTTCAAATAAGTTACGTTCCATTCAAAAGGACAGTAGAAACAAATACATACAATCAATCAAAACAAGGGCAGTTTTCATTGGTCACATTTTTTATCATGAGACCTAAATTCCCCTTCTGGGACCAGATAATGCCGTTTTAGAATGAACTGTAGGTCATCCCAGGACGGAGAGGCATAGTAACTGAAAGCAGTCTCCCCTAACTCAGAGAACACCCGCGGAGACCTGTTGAACAGCTAAACTCAAAGGACAGTGATAGATGGAAAAACACAGACAGGATACCGTAGAGTAATAACCCAGTTATTAGATGTTCTTCTTCAAAGGACGAACATGTTGCCAACGAGGTGTACGCTACAAAAAAGGAGTATAAGAGAGATTTATCTCTTTTCTTCATGTTTAATACGCATCAATCGGCACCTTGTCAATCTCTTTGGTATGTTGTGATCTTTGGCTCCTACCTGGCTATAGGAGTGTACACACCAACACCTTTCAGCCACCATAGTGAGCCATGACACACACACACACACACACACGGAGACATAAAGCGTCAGTTGTTCAACCCTAAGCAGTGTAGAGTAGCCTCTGGACAGGGAATACACTGGACAAACACAACACAAGATTCAACAACCACAACTCTCTGAACAACCTTACATACAGACATAGATATACTCATTGGTGCACGCAGAACAAAAAACATGTATTCACACTTGCACACTGACTCACAACACACACAGCCAAGCAAGATAAAAACACACCAGATCCCACAGACACTAAACACATGGTCACATACATAGAGACAGTCTGTCAGACAGTCAGACTTTCATTTAATTTCAATTAAATCACAACCTCCCACCACCATCAGTTCTTGGCATAACCAACTGGTTTTATGTCGTTTTTAGATGGAGTTCTGTGCTATCAGCTTAATACAGCATAGAGAAAGAGCTCTGTCAATCATTCAGCACATCAACAGAATCTGTAGGCCAGTGACACAATCTACCCCCCCTCCCCCTCCCCACACACACACACACACACACACACACACACACACACACACACACACACACACACACACACACACACACACACACACACACACACACACACACACACACACACACACACACACACACACACACACGCACACAAACACAGCACATTTCATCTTAGTAAAGACCATCTGTTACATACGCTGCAGCTCTGATCTGTGGAGCTAGATAGAGCAGTTTCCTCCCCTGCTTTGACACACAGACAGAGCCATCATGAATAACCACTCATACACATCAATCACTGCACATCACCCATCATCGCTCTTCTTTAAAATAGAACAGGAGCTTTCCAGTGCTTTTCAGATGAAATATATGCAGAGGCCTCTCCAAGAGATGGAGACAGAATGCACAAAGGTGTAATGAGTGTACAGACATACACTAAGTCACACACACATGTACACACCACACAGACAAAGACCCGTGCATGCACACATACACACATATACACACATAAAGGTGCACGCATGCACACACACACGCACACACGCATACACACACACACATACACACACACATACACACACACACACACACACACGCACACATACACACACACACACACACACATACACACATACACACACACATACACACACACACACACACATACATACACACACAGCCAAAGACAGATAGTGAGTCATTAACTATTACTTAGTTTTCGCATATCAACCCACTTCAATATGACTGTCCACTTTATGCATGTGGATTTTGTGCAGCTATCCATCCATCCCTCTCTCTCTCTCTCTCTCTCTCTCTCTCTCTCTCTCTCTCTCTCTCTCTCTCTCTCTCTCTCTCTCTTTCTTTCTTTCTTTCTCTCTTTTTATATCCCTTCCCATCCATCCATCCATCCATCCATCCATTTGACTATAAATCATCACCAAGACCTATCAAAGCCTGTAACAACATGCTGTCTTGAATACTGGGACAGTCTCCCATTAACATGAACAATGGGCGAAAAGACCAACAGATGAAAAGAGGCACATGTTACAGTGGGAGGAGGAGGAGGAGAGGAGGAGAGAGGAGGAGAGGTGGAGGAGGGAAGGTGAGAGGAGGAGAGGTGGAGGGGAGCGGAGGTGAAGGAGGGGAGGAGGGGTGGATGAGGACGAGGGGAGGAGAGATGGATGTGGAGGTGGAGGAGGCGGGAGAGGAGGAGGGGAGGAGAGGTGGTGGAGGAGGAGGAGAAGGAAAAGGAGGAGGGGAGGAGGAGGCGTGCTGTGGCTGTAGTGGAGCTGAATAGAGAGGGAGGCAGGGGGTCTTTAACTGTCACATTCATGATATCATGAGTGGGGGGTGGCAGGGTTCAGAGGGAGAGAAGGGTTATGCTTATTAATCATTTTGATTATGCCCCACATTTGTATTCTTTTGTTGTGAGAGCTTGCCAGGCCCCATGGAGAACCTGGCTTTCCCATGCCAACTAAGTCCTGTCTGACACACTATAACATGGAGACACACACCCGCATGCACACACTCTCACACACACAGAGACAAACCCACTCTCCATCACTCTTGAACACACACAAGCGCACAACACACATACACACATACATTCACACACAGAGCCACATCCATTGCACGCAAACACACACACACTCACAAACACAGAGAAACACACAAAAAGCAAACTCCCCATCACTCACAATCACACTAATACAAACACGCACACTGTCTTATATAGGAATAGAGAGATAAAGTAGTTTCTTACCTTCCTCAGCTGAATGAGACTGGAGAAACAGAGAGAGAGAAAGAAAGACACTCCACATCTCCACTACAGAATGACACTAACCCAGAGAGGGAGGAGGGAGGGAGCATGAAAGAGAGAGAAAGAGAGAATGAGAGAGAGAGAGAGGGAGAGAGAGAGGGAGGGGGGGACTGGGAGGAGGAGTCTGCCTGCTCTATTTCAGAGAGAGTTTGTTAAACAAACTGGGGACTGAGAGGAGGAGTCTGTCTGCTCTATTTCAGAGAGAGAGAGAGAGAGAGAGAGAGATATGGGGAGATGGATGGGGGAAGGAGAACAAATCCTTTTCGGAGTGAAGGAAAAAACGACAGCAGCACCAACATTGTGCCAGGCGTGAGGTAAACACTCCACATTCATAACTGTGGAAACGAGAACGACAGAGTGTGGCGGAAAAATCTACAAATGAGTTTGGCTGGTTTGCACTAGAACCACTGTCTAGACATGCCCAGATATCCTTCTCATCTATGTTATCCTTCTGTGTAAACACACATTAATTCAGGCTGGCATGAGACTATGGCATCACTAGCATATCTGAATTCTGTAACAACATGCATTTCTTGGAACTGTGCCAACATTTTTTTGTCATACTTTTTATGGAAATCATCATAATTTAGACACATGTTTGGCCTCCACCACTCATCTTGCTCTCTCTGTCTCCTGTCTGTGCTCTCTCTCTCATTCTCTCTCTTGCTGTCTTTCTCTGTCTGTATCACTCTCTCTGACACACACACACACACATAGGATTGCTCACCCAGACAGTATCTAAACACGCATCTCCCCAAAGACAAGGTGGAGATCATGCCAGCAGAAGCCCCTTGTCCACTAGTGACGCCTGCTTGTCAGGCCTAGTTACTACAGCTTGTTGACGCCTGCTGGTCAGGACTGGTTACTACAGCTTGTTGACGCCTGCTGGTCAGGACTGGTTACTACAGCTTGTTGATGCCTGCTGGTCAGGCCTAGTTACTACAGCTTGTTGACGCCTGCTTGTCAGGCCTGGTTACTACAGCTTGTTGACGCCTGCTGGTCAGGACTGGTTACTACAGCTTGTTGACGCCTGCTTGTCAGGCCTGGTTACTACAGCTTGTTGACGCCTGCTGGTCAGGACTGGTTACTACAGCTTGTTGACGCCTGCTTGTCAGGCCTGGTTACTACAGCTTGTTGACGCCTGCTTGTCAGGCCTGGTTACTACAGCTTGTTGACGCCTGCTGGTCAGGACTGGTTACTACAGCTTGTTGACGCCTGCTGGTCAGGACTAGTTACTACAGCTTGTTGACGCCTGCTGGTCAGGACTGGTTACTACAGCTTGTTGACGCCTGCTTGCCAGGCCTGGTTACTACAGCTTGTTGATGCCTGCTTGCCAGGCCTGGTTACTACAGCTTGTTGACGCCTGCTTGTCAGGCCTGGTTACTACAGCTTGTTGACGCCTGCTGGTCAGGACTGGTTACTACAGCTTGTTGATGCCTGCTGGTCAGGCCTAGTTACTACAGCTTGTTGACGCCTGCTTGTCAGGCCTGGTTACTACAGCTTGTTGATGCCTGCTTGTCAGGCCTGGTTACTGCAGCTTGTTGACGCCTGCTTGTCAGGCCTAGTTACTGCAGCTTGTTGATGCCTGCTTGTCAGGCCTGGTTACTACAGCTTGTTGATGCCTGCTTGTCAGGCCTAGTTACTACAGCTTGTTGATGCCTGCTTGTCAGGCCTAGTTACTACAGCTTGTTGACGCCTGCTTGTCAGGCCTGGTTACTACAGCTTGTTGACGCCTGCTTGTCAGGCCTGGTTACTACAGCTTGTTGATACCTGCTTGTCAGGCCTGGTTACTACAGCTTGTTGACGCCTGCTTGTCAGGCCTGGTTACTACAGCTTGTTGATACCTGCTTGTCAGGCCTGGTTACTACAGCTTGTTGACGCCTGCTTGTCAGGCCTAGTTACTACAGCTTGTTGATACCTGCTTGTCAGGCCTGGTTACTACAGCTTGTTGATACCTGCTTGTCAGGCCTGGTTACTACAGCTTGTTGACGCCTGCTTGTCAGGCCTAGTTACTACAGCTTGTTGACGCCTGCTTGTCAGGCCTAGTTACTACAGCTTGTTGATACCTGCTTGTCAGGCCTGGTTACTACAGCTTGTTGATACCTGCTTGTCAGGCCTGGTTACTACAGCTTGTTGATGCCTGCTTGTCAGGCCTGGTTACTACAGCTTGTTGACGCCTGCTTGTCAGGCCTAGTTACTACAGCTTGTTGATACCTGCTTGTCAGGCCTTGTTACTACAGCTTGTTGATGCCTGCTTGTCAGGCCTGTTACTACAGCTTGTTGATACCTGCTTGTCAGGCCTAGTTACTACAGCTTGTTGATACCTGCTTGTCAGGCCTAGTTACTACAGCTTGTTGACGCCTGCTTGTCAGGCCTGGTTACTACAGCTTGTTGACGCCTGCTTGTCAGGCCTAGTTACTACAGCTTGTTGACGCCTGCTTGTCAGGCCTAGTTACTACAGCTTGTTGATACCTGCTTGTCAGGCCTAGTTACTACAGCTTGTTGATACCTGCTTGTCAGGCCTAGTTACTACAGCTTGTTGATACCTGCTTGTCAGGCCTAGTTACTACAGCTTGTTGATACCTGCTTGTCAGGCCTGGTTACTACAGCTTGTTGATGCCTGCTTGTCAGGCCTAGTTACTACAGCTTGTTGATACCTGCTTGTCAGGCCTAGTTACTACAGCTTGTTGATACCTGCTTGTCAGGCCTAGTTACTACAGCTTGTTGACGCCTGCTTGTCAGGCCTAGTTACTACAGCTTGTTGATACCTGCTTGTCAGGCCTAGTTACTACAGCTTGTTGATGCCTGCTTGTCAGGCCTGGTTACTACAGCTTGTTGATGCCTGCTTGTCAGGCCTGGTTACTACAGCTTGTTGATGCCTGCTTGTCAGGCCTGGTTACTACAGCTTGTTGACGCCTGCTTGTCAGGCCTGGTTACTACAGCTTGTTGACGCCTGCTGGTCAGGCCTAGTTACTACAGCTTGTTGATGCCTGCTTGTCAGGCCTGGTTACTACAGCTTGTTGACGCCTGCTTGCCAGGCCTGGTTACTACAGCTTGTTGACGCCTGCTTGTCAGGCCTGGTTACTACAGCTTGTTGACGCCTGCTTGTCAGGCCTGGTTACTACAGCTTGTTGATGCCTGCTTGTCAGGCCTGGTTACTACAGCTTGTTGATGCCTGCTTGTCAGGCCTAGTTACTACAGCTTGATGACGCCTGCTAGTCAGGCCTGGTTACTACAGCTTGTTGACGCCTGCTTGTCAGGCCTAGTTACTACAGCTTGTTGATGCCTGCTTGTCAGGCCTGAATACTACAGCTTGTTGATGCCTGCTTGTCAGGCCTGGTTACTACAGCTTGTTGATGCCTGCTTGTCAGGCCTGGTTACTACAGCTTGTTGACGCCTGCTTGTCAGGCCTGGTTACTACAGCTTGTTGATGCCTGCTTGTCAGGCCTGGTTACTACAGCTTGTTGATGCCTGCTTGTCAGGCCTAGTTACTACAGCTTGTTGACGCCTGCTTGTCAGGCCTAGTTACTACAGCTTGATGACGCCTGCTAGTCAGGCCTGGTTACTACAGCTTGATGATGCCTGCTTGTCAGGCCTAGTTACTGCAGCTTGTTGACGCCTGCTAGTCAGGCCTGGTTACTACAGCTTGATGATGCTCAAGCAGACTTTCATGCTACAATTCTCTGCAGTGACTAAACGTTCGGTAGATTTTCCATGGAAAAGAAAGGGAAAGGGGGATACCTAGTCAGTTGTACAACTGAATGCATTCAACTGAAATGTGTCTTCCACATTTAACCCAACCCCTCAGAGAGTGGAGAAGTATCTGCTGAACTGTGATCCTCATTAAGGGAGGCAGAGACAGGAAGAAATGTAATCCATCTAACCTAGGCTACAGTAACAGTAGACCTCTGACTAATGCAACGGCTTGGCACTGTTGTAAATGTGTGTACTAAACCAGAACATGCAGACACTGTATCAGGAGAATCAGGAGTATCAGGAGAAAATTACAAATAATTGAATGAGGACTGGTGATGTGCACTGCACTTATCACATGTGCTGCACTAACTGGGAGTTGAGTGTTGGACTGTACAAGGAATCAGCACTCACCACTTGGTATAGTCACTAGTGGCTTTATTTCCAGGTCAAACGTCATTACGTTGTTACAGTGTTTAGTGAATTCTACAAGGCAGAGGAGGTTTTGTGTTGTATTGTGGGAAATGTAGTTTCCACCAAGAAGCATTTGTAACCAAGAAATAGCATTACATAGAACACAGAAATAACCATAGAATAAACACACACAGAATACATACAGTGAGGTTGATATACACACACAGATACAAGGAAAGTGACTTTATGTCTTTGAGGAAGAAAAAAAACCAACTGAGAATATAAGACTCTTCGGATTTTTCAATGGCACAAAAATATAGTCACAGATTCCCTTTAAAATAAAAGCATATTTTATTTTAGTTGCTCAAAGCTTGAGTGACTCTTTATTACAACATAATAAGAAAAAAAAATAAAAAAAATATTCTCTCTCTCTCTCTCTCATATACACACTGCGGGTTTTGTAGGGATGTGGTGCGTCAGGTTTTTTTATGTACAGTGGACGAGGAGGGAGGCTTGTCTTTAACTTTCTAGGTTGTTAAAATTCAAAATGATTGAAGAAAAAAAATCTCCTGTACAGTGGAACATTTACATACTAAGACAATTAATTAATACACAAGAGCGCCCATTGAACCACTGCATTCATAATATACACATTAACATCATGTTAGCACAATATGTATGGCAGAGAATGGTAGAGTACATCACCATAGCAACATTCAGTAGTATGTGCAGAGTGCAAGCAGCAGTGCCAGAAACATTATGAAATGAGTTATGAATTCTATGAGGAAAGCTATCATAACAGGAATGTATTTTGTAACAGACACATATTAACATACTGTATATGTACACACCACATTCACAACCATCGAAGAAAAGCCAGATTGCCAAAGTGATGATAGGTCAAATGTTGTTTTAGGCCAAAAGGTAGAAAAGTGCTCAGTTATCAATGAGTAACAACATCACATGAGTAATAATACAACAGAAAAGTATTAGTAGATACTGTATGAGACACAGAGAAGATATTTGCCACCATTATGGAATGTACACTAGCTACAATATAGTAGAAATAACTTACAGCCATGTATAACAACAACTAACCTGGTCAAAACCTACACAAGACTCCACAATCACAATACTATATTACACCACTGAAGTTTCAAGATTTTTAGACACTGTTGTTGTCACAATAAATACTATTATTTTAGGGTTGGTATATACTCTCATTTAACGGTAGACACCTTGTTGGAACAACTATTTTCAGGATGTTCCTAACAAATCTATGTTCCTAGAAAATCATATATCGTCTTCTACTGTGATCATATACTTCACACTTGGTAGGTTGTTAAAATGACTAGAAATTCACTCTTAGAAACGGTCTGATTAAAAATATAAAGGTTAGATCTAGTCTATGATAAATTCTATTTGGTAGAGGGCTTAATTCTATGATATATAGAATATATAGAAGTCTTCACACACAAAGCAATCACAGCTCATGTTACACGCGGTTGTCTTTAGTAGATTGTGAGATCTCACTCCAAAAACTGTGTAGCCGCTATACATCATACTGAGGTCAATATAGACTTTCCAAGTACTAGTTGAATGTCATTGTTCCATAGGGGTTGAATGGCTTTGCTCTATATATTGCCTCTACCCCTATCTGATACATACATTTTTTATTTAACTAGGCAAGTCAGTTAAGAACAAATTCTTACTTACAATGACGGCCTACCGGGGAACAGTAGGTTAACTGCCTTGTTCAGTAGCAGAACGACAGATTTTTACCTTGTCAGCTCAGGGATTCGATCCAGCGACCTTTTGATTACTGGCCCAACGCTCTAACCACTAGGCTTCCTGCCGCCCCATGAATTGGAGTACATCTGAGATTCTTCAAAGTTCCTCCACACATTCTCTCAATCTAACTGTCTTGAAGAGACTGTTATCATGCTGTCAAATAATTCTACTATCATACTGGCCAAACCCAGAATCTATGTTTGATGTACTATTTGGAGACTTGAAGTAATGTTACTACTGAACTCCTCATTAGCATAGCTATGATAGGCCAGCCAGGCATTGGAAGCCTGTACTGTATGTAGTCAGGCTCCAGAGAAGTAAAGGCTGGGTTAGGATACACCAGGCAGAGAGACAGATAGGCTAGGTTAGGATACACCAGGCAGAGAGACAGATAGGCTAGGTTAGGATACACCAGGCAGAGAGACAGATAGGCTAGGTTAGGATACACCAGGCAGAGAGACAGACAGGTTAGGTTAGGATACACCAGGCAGAGAGACAGATAGGCTAGGTTAGGATACACCAGGAAGAGAGACAGACAGGCTAGGTTAGGATACACCAGGCAGAGAGACAGATAGGCTAGGTTAGGATACACCAGGCAGAGAGACAGATAGGTTAGGATAAACCAGGCAGAGAGACAGATAGGCTAGGTTAGGATACACCAGGCAGAGAGACAGATAGGCTAGGTTAGGATACACCAGGCAGAGAGACAGATAGGCTAGGTTAGGATACACCAGGCAGAGAGACAGATAGGCTAGGTTAGGATACACCAGGCAGAGAGACAGATAGGCTAGGTTAGGATACACCAGGCAGAGAGACAGATAGGCTAGGTTAGGATACACCAGGCAGAGAGGATTTCAGATGAAACCCTTTTTAGGTTCCCGTACTGTACTCCCAAACCCACTGACCTCAGTACACATCAACCCAAATCCTAATACCCTTTCACCCAAGTGAAGGACAATACTGGAAGTTTATACTGAACATATTTGTTGGAATGTTTATCCTCTTAAATGCTAATACTATAAAGGTTTTTATTGTAATGTCAATCATTAAAAAGTACAGTAAAAAATTGTCATTGATTAATTAATGATTGGCGTCTATGACGTAAGTCACTTAAAAATAAATGTCATAAATTACTTGGGCATTGGTAAAAGATCATTACAAATGATCATTAATAACTTACAGTAATAAATACTTTAGGCAGTTTAAAAGAAAATGACTGAAGGCACACACACATGCACACACTGACACACAGTAAACATAACTTCTCTTTGACACGCACTCTCATGATGCCTGCATGATCATCCCCAACCCTATTCCCAACACACACTATACACACACCCCAACACTAAGCTGCTATTTCATATGGAAGCTCCTCTCCACAACAGTGCATATCTCTAGTCCTGCACTTTAAAAGTCCAATTCAACCTCAAATGGACAAAAAACGTTTTGTTTTAAACTCCCTACACTACAGTATCTATGCACAAGGGGCTTGTCTAACCCTGTAACCCTGTTCTCTAACTGTTACACTATCTACGGATTCGCTGACGATCACTTCTTTTACTTCTCTTCCGTCGGAAACTCAACCATTGGGACTTTCTCCGTCGTCGGGGAGACGGGCAGGGTGACCATACCCTCTGGGGGAGGAGATTGTGCTCCTGCAGTGCCGGCGAATCCTTTGGCAATGTCGTCAAAGGTCCGCCCCTTGGTCTCCGGAACTTTGAAGTAGGTGAAGACGAAGAAGAAGATGAGGAAGATCATGAAGATGATGAAGACGTAAGGACCACACAGCTCCTGTAAAGGAGAGAGAGGAGGTTAGAGAGTAACACAATCTAAGCTGTAAAGTTTGTCTGATGTTTTTGCCAATCCCATTCATTCAGCTTTGAGGCCTGCAGATGTATCTTGATACATATACATAGGTGTCTGTAGTAAGAGGGGTAGGATGAGGAAGAAGAACCAACCTCCAGTTTGGGGAAGCCCAGCCCAACCAGGAAGTTGGCGGTCCAGTTGGAGCAGCCAGCGACGGCCATAGCTGCAGGCCGAGGCCCCTGGGAGAACAACTCAGCAACTATGAACCATGGGATAGGACCTGGGCCCATCTCAAAACTGGCCACGAAGGCAAACACCGCCACGATGGCCAGGTAGCTCAGAGACGTGTTGGTCTTCTACTCAGAGAGGAGGGAGGGAATGGAGGGATCAAACAAGTTTGTTTTTTTCACCTTTATTTAACCAGGTAGGCCAGTTGAGAACAAGTTCTCATTTACGACTGCGACCTGGCCAAGATAAAGCAAAGCAGTGCGACAAAAACAACAACACAGAGTTTCACATGGGATAAACAAACGTACAGTCAATAACACAATAGAAAAATCTGTATACAGTCTGTGCCAATGAAGTAAGGAGGTAATGCAATAAATAGGCCAAGAGTGGCGAAGTAATTACAATTTAGCAATTTACACGAGTGATATATGTGTAGATGAGGATGTGCAAGTAGAAATACTGGTGTGCAAAAGAGCAGAAAAACAAAAACAAATATGGGGATAAGGTAGGTAGTTGGTTGGATGGGCTATATACAGATGGGCTGTGTACAGCTGCAGCGATCGGAAAGCTGCTCTGACAGCTGACGCTTAAAGTTAGTGAGGGAGATATAAGTCTCCAACTTCAGTGATTTTCATTGGCAGCAGAGAACTGGAAGGAAAGGCGGCCAAAGGAGGTGTTGGCTTTGGGGATAACCAGTGAAATATACCTGCTGGAGCGTGTGCTACGGGTGGGTGTTGCTATGGTGACAAGTGAGCTGAGATAAGGCAAAGCTTTACCTAGCAAGGACTTATAGATGACCTGGAGCCAGTGGGTTTGACGACGAATATGTAGCGAGGACCAGCCAAAAAGAGCATACAGGTCGCAGTGGTGGGTAGTATATGGGGCTTTGGTGACAAAACGGATGGCACTGTGATAGACTGCATCCAATCTGCTGAGTAGAGTATTGGAGGCTATTTTGTAAATGACATCGCCGAAGTCAAAGATCGGTAGGATAGTCAGTTTTACGAGGGTATGTTTGGCAGCATGAGTGAAGGAGGATTTGTTGCGAAATAGGAAGCCAATTCTAGATTTCATTTTGGATTGGAGATGCTTAATGTGAGTCTGGAAGGAGAGTTTACAGTCTAGTCAGACACCTAGGTATTTATAGTTGTCCACATATTCTAAGTCAGAACCGTCGAGAGTAGTGATGCTGGTCGGGCGCGTGGGTACAGGCAGCGATCAGTTGAAGAGCCTGCATTTCATTTTACTAGCATTTAAAAGCAGTTGGAGGCCACGGAAGGAGTGTTGTATGGCGTTGAAGCTCATTTGGAGGTTTGTTAACACAGTGTGCAAAGAAGGGACAGATGTATACAGAATGGTGTCGTCTGCATAGAGGTGGATCAAGGAATCACCCGCAGCAAGAGCGACATCATTGATATATATAGAGAAAAGTGTCGGGCTGAGAATTTAACCCTGCAGCACCCCCATAGAGACTGCCAGAGGTCCGGACAACAGGCCTTCCAATTTGACACACTGAACTCTACCTGAGAAGTAGTTAGTGAACCAGGCGAGGCAGTCATTAAAGGCTGTTGAGTCTGCCGATAAGAATAAAGTGATTGACAGAGTCGAAAGCCTTGGCCAGGTCAATGAAGACGACTGCACAGTACTGTCTTTTTTCGATGGCGGTTATGATATCGTTTAGGACCTTGAGCGTGGCTGAGGTGCACCTATGACCAGCTCGGAAACCAGATTGCATAGCGGAGAAGGTATGGTGGGATTCGAAATGGTCGGTAATCTGTTTGTTGACTTGGCTTTCGAAGACCTTAGAAGGGCAGGATGGATATAGGTCTCTAGCAGTTTGGGTCTAGAGTGTCTCCCCCTTTGAAGAGGGGGATTACCGCGGCAGCTTTCCAATCTTTAGGAATCTCAGACGATACGAAAGAGAGGTTGAACAGGCTAGTAATAGGGGTTGCAACAATGGCGGCGGATAATTTTTAATGTTAAGCAGTGGAATAAAATCCAGTCAAGGATATTTATGGTGTGACAAGAATAGTTATTGTCGGGTTCTTGACATTTGAAATGATGGACAGCCGAGATTCAAACTCACCACCAATGCGAGGGAGATGGTCATGAGCAGAGCACTGACAGCCATTCCAGCCAATCCGATAAGGTGCAGGGTCCTTCGTCCCGCCCTCTCCACCAGAAAGAGCTGTGAATCAAACAAGGAAGTGCTTAGAATGTGTCCAAGGGTATTACATTTCATATTGGAATCTGGTCAAGAGTAGTGCACTATCAAACTGTACTATTTCTGTATTATTATACTTGACACTTGATGTGTTAAAATACTTACAGACACCACTGTGAATAGAGTGTTGACCACCCCAGCTCCTATAGTGGCGTAGATGGGCTGGGTCACCCCGGCAGTGTCAAATATACCTGTCGAATAGTAGAATACCTGAGGAGGAAGTAGGAGAGAGGGAGAGGTTGTTGATTACATTCATAACCAATATGAGGATATGTATCTAGTTAAATCTAGTTGTTGTTGACCCATGTTTACTCCTACAGACAGAGAGAGGGCTGTTGTTTCACTGTGTTCTGTGGCCATCTGGGTTTGATTGATGCTGGATTTATAATTGTTTTATGTAACCTTTATTTAAGAAGGGAGTCATGCTGAGACCACTGTCTCTTTAGCAGATGAGCCCTGCATGAACACATCAATAAACAACAGTTTTACTATACATATCTATATACACATCAATAAACAACAGTTTTACTATACATATCTATATACACATCAATAAACAACAGTTTTACTATACATATCTATATACACATCAATAAACAACAGTTCTACTATACATATCTATATACACATCAATAAACAACAGTTTCACTATACATATCTATCTATATACACATCACTAAACAACAGTTTTACTATACATATCTATATACACATCAATAAACAACAGTTTCACTATACATATCTATATACACATCAATAAACAACAGTTTTACTATACATATCTATATACACATCAATAAACAACAGTTTTACTATACATATCTATATACACATCAATAAACAACAGTTTTACTATACATATCTATATACACATCAATAAACAACAGTTTTACTATACATATCCATATACACATCAATAAACAACAGTTTTACTATACATATCCATATACACATCAATAAACAACAGTTTTACTATACATATCTATATACACATCAATAAACAACAGTTTTACTATACATATCTATATACACATCAATAAACAACAGTTTCACTATACATATCTATATACACATCAATTACAAAATACATGAAAGCAAACACAAAACACGAAAAGCAAAACACAATCATATGAAACATACACATTGTTCAGTAAAAGGGCCCTCTAACATCCGTCTGAATTAGGCCCAGTCTAAAGGTCATTGCACTGACCTTTAACCTGGGTCTGTCTGAGTCAGGATAAACTTGGCTAACGCTAACTCAGACTGACAGCCAGGTTAACTGACCTTATCAACAGACAATCTCCATTAGATCTTAGGGTGATCATCTCGCTAGTCATGTTATTATGCTACATCCATTCCACTTAATCAAGCGCTTCCTTCCTCAGCCTCTGGGCTGAAGAGGAGGTGGTGCCTTGACAGTCTCTGTATGTTGGCATCTCTTCACTGAATCATTTAGTTTCAGTATTCTAACGTTGAACTGTGACTTCTGTAGAACTGTGAGAGTTGCAACATTACACGTCCTACTACATATGCTTATACGCAATAACTTTATCTGGAAAGGCTCATTGAGAACTTATTCTTTTGAAATATGTGGCTATGCTTCTCTTTCCTCATCTCCTTTCCTTCATTACTAATTTATAAAAGGGCTGGATAGGTTTCCACCATATTGCTTCCAACTGTCATGTATTGTTAGATCAGGGGTCATGGATTAAGAGAAGGAAAAACTCTGTCCTTCTTAAAGGCTTTTCCCTAATGTTTTTCCTAGTTCGATTATGTAGTATGGAATAACTCCTGGCCCTAATTATGTTGCATTGTGGGAGTTGTAGTCTACTCACCGCGTTGATGCCAGAGAGCTGCTGGGAGAGCTGCAGGATGATGGCGATGATGATTGGCTGACGGTAGGCTGGCGAGCGGAAGAGTTCTGGAATAGTGACCTTCTTCTCCATGGCCATCTTCATCCCTTCTTCCTTCATCTCCTGGATGTCATCACTTACGTCCTCACAGCCACGCAGACGCACCAGGGCTGGAGGGAGGGCAAGATATTTTTTAAATACTAGGTAATTTCAGATACTAATGAATCCCAAATAAACAACAGAGTAATTGTCATGTAATTACTTTTACACCACATAGTTTCTAAGTAAACAGTCAAATAAAAAAGTCACCTTAATGAGTGCTGTGCAATATGATCAGTAACATCTCCTTTATTTAATATGATCAGTAACATCTCCTTTATTTAATATGATCAGTAACATCTCCTTTATTTAATATGATCAGTAACATCTCCTTTATTTAATATGATCAGTAACATCTCCATTATTTAATATGATCAGTAACATATCTTATGTGTAATATGATCAGTAACATCTCCTTTATTTAATATGATCAGTAACATCTCCTATGTGTAATATGATCAGTAACATCTCCTATGTGTAATATGATCAGTAACATCTCCTATGTGTAATATGATCAGTAACATCTCCTATGTGTAATATGATCAGTAACATCTCCTATGTGTAACATGATCAGTAACATCTCCTATGTGTAATATGATCAGTAACATCTCCTATGTGTAACATGATCAGTAACATCTCCTATGTGTAACATGATCAGTAACATTTCCTATGTGTAATATGATCAGTAACATCTCCTATGTGTAATATGATCAGTAACATCTCCTATGTGTAATATGATCAGTAACATCTCCTATGTGTAACATGATCAGTAACATCTCCTATGTGTAATATGATCAGTAACATCTCCTATGTGTAACATGATCAGTAACATCTCCTATGTGTAACATGATCAGTAACATCTCCTATGTGTAATATGATCAGTAACATCTCCTATGTGTAACATGATCAGTAACATCTCCTATGTGTAATATGATCAGTAACATCTCCTATGTGTAATATGATCAGTAACATGTCTCCTCTCCCTGACCTTTGCGAGCCTCCTCCTCCTGGTTGAGGCTGATGAGGAGGTAGCGGGGGCTCTCTGGGCAGAAGGGCAACATGATGCTCTGCACCACAGCAGGGATGGCCGTCAGGGACAGCAGGAGGGGCCACAGGGAGTCTGACCCCAGCAGAAACTCCAGACCAAAGACCTACAGAGCAGAGAGAGGGACAACAGGATGGCCAGGGTTAAAGCTTAAGGTAGTAGAAGAGTCATGCTCAAACTAAAACAGATTTAACTGACTTGATTGTACAGAAAAAGGAGATCAGTCAATTACATTCAGTGAAATGAACAGCATTTAATTCAGTTGACCTCAATAACATTAAGTTCAATTAATTACAATAAACTCAGTAGAGTTTGAACTAAAATAACCTAAATGAAAGTGAACCCAGTGCCTGGTCCTCTCTGTGGTACCTGTGCCACCAGGATGCCAATGACCACTCCCAGCTGGTGGAGGGTGCCGAAGGCCCCCCTGAGGTGCGTGGGGGCCAGCTCTCCCACGTACATGGGCGTCAGTCCCGTACACAGGCCACAGAACACGCCAATGACCAGCCTGCCAATGATGACCATCTCAAAGGACTTACACAGGCTGGACAGACCCATCAGAGTTCCACCCAGAAGGGCCAGTACGTTGGCCAGGAGCATGGACTTACGCCTGGGGAGATAGAGAGAGAGAGCGAGAGAGCGAGAGAGCGAGAGAGCGAGAGAGGATAGGAAAAGGGGAAAGAAAAGAAAGAAAGTGGGAGGAAAAATGTGTGATGTTAGAAACATGAATGGCCTGCTAAATAAAGAGTGATGAAGTGAGGTGAGATGAGGCCAGGTTAGAGTAGAGGTTGACCGATTAATTGGAATGGCCGATTAATTAGGGCCAATTTCAAGTTTTCATAACAATCGGTAATCGTCATTTTTGGACACCGATTATGGCGGATTACGTTGCACTCCACGAGGAGACTGCGTGGCAGGCTGACTACCTGTTATGCGAGTGCAGCAAGGAGCCCAGGTAAGTTGCTAGCTAGCATAAAACTTATCTTATAAAAAACAATCAATCTTAACATAATCACTAGTTAACTACACATGGTTGATGATATTACTAGTTTATCTAGCGTGTCCTGCGTTGCATATAATCGATGCGGTGCCTGTTAATTTATCATTGAATCACAGCCTACTTCGACAAACGGGTGATTTAACAAGCGCATTCACGAAAAAAGCACTGTCGTTGCACCAACGTGTACCTAACCATAAACATCAATGCCTTTCTTAAAATCAATACACAAGTATATATTTTTAAACCTGCATATTTAGTTAATATTGCCTGCTAACATTAATTTCTTTTAACTAGGGAAATTGTGTCACTTCTCTTGCGTTCTGTGCAAGCAAAGTCAGGGTATTTGCAGCAGTTTGGGCCGCCTGGCTCGTTGCGAACTGTGTGAAGACCATTTCTTTCTAACAAAGACCGTAATTAATTTGCCAGAATTGTACATAATTATGACATGACATTGAAGGTTGTGCAATGTAACAGCAATATTTAGACTTATGGATGCCACCCGTTAGATAAAATACGTAACGGTTCCGTATTTCACTGAAAGAATAAACGCTTTGTTTTCAAAATTATAGTTTCCGGATTTTACCATATTAATGACCTAAGGCTCGTATTTCTGTGTGTTATTATATTATAATTAAGTCTATGATTTGATAGAGCAGTCTGACTGAGTGGTGGTAGGCAGCAGCAGGCTCGTAAGCATTCATTCAAACAGCAATTCCCTGCATTTGCCAGCAGCTCTTCGCTGTGCTTCAAGCATTGCGCTGTTTATGACTTCAAGCCTATCAACTCCCGAGATTAGGCTGACAATACTAAAGTACCTATTAGAACATCCAATAGTCAAAGGTATATGAAAAACAAATGGTATAGAGAGAAATAGTCCTATAATAACTACAACCTAAAACTTCTTACCTGGGAATATTGAAGACTAATGTCTTCAAGGAACCACCAGCTCATAAAAGGAACCACCAGCTTTCATATGTTCTGAGCAAGGAACTTAAACGTTAGCTTTTTTTACATGGCACATAATGCACTTTTACTTTCTTCTCCAACACTGGGTTTTTGCATTATTTAAACCAAATTGAACATGTTTCATTATTTATTTGAGGCTAAATTGATTTTATTGATGCATTATTTTAAGTTAAAATAAGTGTTCATTTAGTATTGTTGTAATTGTCATTATTACAAATATATATATAAAAATCGGACGATTAATCGGTATCGGCTTTTTTTGGTCCTCCAATAATCGGTATCGGCGTTGAAAAATCAGAATCGGTCGACCTCTAGTTAGGAGGTAAGACCGCAATTAACAGTACAGCCTCAATTAACATTACAGCCTCAATTAACATTACAGCCTCAATTAACATTACAGCCTCAATTAACATTACAGACTCAATTAACATTACAGCACAGAATCGACTAAGGGCCCTTGGTTCATCTTTGAGAGCAAATATTTACATGCCGCACACCTCTCATTGTGGTGCTGGGAATAAAATAAAATAAAACACTACAAAGTCATTACAGATACAAAACCACTTCCACACACACATTTACTGTACATCTGCATTGCTTTGTATCATTAGTCCTTAACTCACCTCCCAAACCTGTCCACCATGACCCCCACAGACAAGGACCCAACCATGCCCCCCACACTGAAGATGGCCACAGCGAAGCTCCAAACCATGGTGTTAGTCCCAGAGGAGAAGGGGTCTCCATAACGATCCATAGACACATTCTGGAAGAACCGTCGCAGTTTCTGAGAGTGGAGATGACAGACTTAGAACCTTCAGAGGTTAAAGGGTGGGAATATCACTGAGGATTTAGACAAGTGGTCTAAAATCCTAGTCCTGGAGATATACAGAAGGTGCAGGCATTTGTTCCAGCCCTGACTGTTATAGTCAATACACATGAGTACTGCCACTGACTGCCCACAAGGGGGAGACAAAGTTGAAAACAGCACATCTATCCAACTCCGTGTGAGTATGTGTGTGTGTGTGGGGTGGGGGGGGGGGGGGGGGGGGGGGTGACTAGTATGACACAACGCTAAGTTGATTATAAAAGGAGGTATCAATCCTTTTTGAATAAATAATACATTAATAATGATGGACCATTATGACCACTCCCGTATTGCACACGCACGCACGCACACACGCACACACACACACACACCTGCTCAGGGGCATTGATGACTCCAGTGTTGTATCCGAACTGCAGGGAGCCGATGACGGCTGTAGTGATGCAGTAGAGGAGGTAACAGGTCACTCCCTTCTTCTTCTGGGGATGGAGGAGAGATAGAGGGAGGAAGAGAGAGGGAGAGTGAAAACAGGGAGAGAGAGGGAGTGATGGAGGGAGAGGGGTGTTAAAATAATAGAAAGAGAGAGAGAAACAGATAACAAGAAAGTGACAGAGAAAAGGATAGCAAGAGAGAGAGAGAAACAGGAAATTAGATATCCACTGGTCTAATGCATATGGATGGAGATGTAGTGTACAATAATTCTGTCATTGTCATCATAGCCAGTGTCATAGCCAGTGTCTTGGCCCACAAGGCTCTTGTTGTTCCCAGTGACAGTAGAAAATACACAAAGAACCATTCTGTTTGTGATTGTTCTCCCTCTCTTCTGCTTTCTCTCTGAGCATTCACAAGCTGTCACTGTCTACACTGCCACGCTAGCCTAAGTGTTACAAAGCAGTGGAAATGGAACCATGTTTCGTAATCCTGATCGACCCGGAGTCTTGAGGATGAACTGTGAGAAGAATAGAGACTCTATGCTACTATGGATTTATGCTACTTTATTCTACTGTTGAGGCCTATTGTATGGGGTTCGGCTGTTATACCAGTCCAATATGCGTTAATATACTAATACTAACTACTACTTAAACAAATACCAAGTGAATACATCTGGCATGAAGATGTTTTCTTTTTAGCTGTGGGTTTTTGGTGAATGATAGTCAGTTGTCACATTTAAAGCTGGGCAACATAGCAGCACCAAGCGGATTGGTTATAATGAAAGTCTGCAATACAAAGCCCTGGGCCAGACCAGGGAAAGAACCCCTGTTTGATGTGGTCTCTTTTAAAGGACCAAAACCTACTCATCTCAAATACCACATCTCTTTTACAGAGAATGTAGGCTATAGGAAAGTGACATGACAGTATATCAGTTATTATTACACAAAGGTAGGCTACTCTTTATGACACACACTATTACACATAGATGGGCCAAAGACGAGACGTTTAAATTTGGTGTTCGAAGGCCATTCATTCAACATAAAAAGAGAAATATGTATAAATATAATATTAAATCACTCAACTCTTACCCTTCTTTTGACCTAGAAATATTTGTGTTGCAAACTATTATATTAAGGGAGTTATTGAGCTCTAAAGTGTCAAAATGTCCTTCAGTGTAACTGTCCGGGTTAAAATTCTAATGACAAGTGTTTTTAAAAGTTTGAAATTCATCCTAAAAATATAAATGAACACTCATGGCATAATTGTGTGTGTTTGCAACAATATATAGAATAATGGACAACATACTGTATCTAAAAAATATTTTTAAAACTTGAATAACTTTTGTCTGGACTTTTGCTCTTCATCAATGTCATTCAGTATCACAAAGGTAAAAAGCCATTTTAAAGGTAATCATGTGACAGTGTGTGACATTACAAAGAAGACCCATTGAAGACCCTCTATCAATGTGATGAGGTGAGTAAACCTCTGATGATTTCACCTTTTCAACC
This sequence comes from Salvelinus namaycush, assembly GCF_016432855.1. Lineage (NCBI taxonomy): Eukaryota > Metazoa > Chordata > Actinopteri > Salmoniformes > Salmonidae > Salvelinus > Salvelinus namaycush. The sequence continues at coordinate 63,637,680 of NC_052311.1, read as the reverse complement.
TCTAGTAACCTTTGTACCAAAAACGCATGTCCTTCAGTACAACACAGAAAACATACTTTTAATGTTATGAATTTATAAAAGGCAATATTAAATATGAAAAGTAAGGATAATATTTTTAGGTCAAGGTCATTACTTTATATAGGTGGCCAAGGAACTGCTTGTTAAATATGTTTATGTATGAAATCCATCCTTCAGTATCACGCTTTTGTCCTTCAGCACAACAAAAGTTTAATGTTATACCACAATGTCACCCATTATGCTGAATGACAGTAGCTTTGTTATCCCATGTTTTCACAAGTTTACAACAATTAATCATTTAATTTAATTCAGATTTAATTGTTGTATGAATACTGAATATTATAATTTAAAACAATTTTATGGCATTTTTAGGTATTTTCAAGGCACATTATCTTTATACTGTAGATGCCGTTGTCTAATAAGGAGAAGGCTGCACGACACAGACAAAAGATTAACGCAGGTCCAGTTGCTAGGGAGAAAAGACTAGCCAGAAGAAAAGCAAGATATTGTTTTCATGGTTTCATGCTACTGTCAGCAACAGAATAGGATATGATAGGATATAAAGCTGGGTGGATAACACTTAACATTAAGTTGCACTATTACACTCTAGTTAATGTTTTATTGCACTGCAGTTAAGGTATAACTGATGGATTATATTAGTTAATATAATATTACACACACACACAGGTTAGTAGAGGTAATATGTACATAATTGAGGTCAATGCAAATAGTCAGGGTAGCCATTTGATTAGCTGTTCAGCAGTCTTATGGCTTGGGGGTAGAAGCTGTTAAGAAGCCTTTTGGACCTAGACTTGGCACTCCGGTACCGCTTGCCTTGCTGTAGCAGAGAGAACATCTATGACTAGGGTGGCTGGAGTCTTAGGCCATTTTTAGGGCCTTCCTCTGACACCGCCTGGTATAGAGGTCATGGATGGCAGGAAACTTGGCCCCAGTGATGTACTGGGCCGTACGCACTACCCACTGTAGTTCCATGCAGTCGGAGGCCGAGAAGTTGACATACCAGGCAGTGATGCAACCAGTCAATATGCTCTCGATGGTACAGCTGTACAGTCGTGGCCAAAAGTTTTGAGAATGACACAACTATTAATTTTCACAAAGTCTGCTGCCTCAGTTTGTATGATGGCAATTTGCATATACTCCAGAATGTTATGAAGAGTGATCAGATGAATTGCAATTAATTGCAAAGTCCCTCTTTGCCATGCAAATTAACTGAATCCCCAAAAAACATGTCCACTGCATTTCAGCCCTGCCACAAAAGGACCGGCTGACATCATGTCAATGATTCTCCCGTTAACACAGGTGTGAGTGTTGACGAGGACAAGGCTGGAGATCACTCTGTCATGCTGATTGAGTTCGAATAACAGACTGGAAGATTCAGAAGGAGGGTGGTGCTTGGAATCATTGTTCTTCCTCTGTCAAACATGGTTACCTGCAAGGAAACACGTGCCGACATCATTGCTTTGCACAAAAAGGGCTTCACAGGCAAGGATATTGCTGCCAGTAAGATTGCACCTAAATCAACCATTTATCGGATCATCAAGAACTTCAAGGAGAGCAGTTCAATTGTTCTGAAGAAGGCTTCAGGGCGCCAAAGGAAGGCCAGCAAGCGCCAGGACCATCTCCTACAGTTGATTCAGCTGCGGGATCGGGGCACCACCAGTACAGAACTTGCTCAGGAATGGCAGCAGGCAGGTGTGAGTGCATCTGCACGCACAGTGAGGCAAAGATTTTTGGAGGATGGCCTGGTGTCAAGAAGGGCAGCAAAGAAGCCACTTCTCTCCAGGAAAAACATCAGGGACAGACTGATATTCTGCAAAAGGTACAGGGATTGGACTGCTGAGGACTGGGGTAAAGTCATTTTCTCTGATGAATCCCCTTTCCTATTGTCTGGGGCATCCGGAAAAAAGCTTGTCTGGAGAAGACAAGGTGAGCGCTACCATCAGTCCTGTGTCATGCCAACAGTAAAGCATCCTGAGACCATTCATGTGTGGGGTTGCTTCTCAGCCAAGGGAGTGGGCTCACTCACAATTTTACCTAAGAACTCAGCCATGAATAAAGAATGGTACCAACACATCCTCCGAGAGCAACTTCTCCCAACCATCCAGGAACAGTTTGGTGATGAACAATGCCTTTTCCAGCATGATGGAGCACCTTGCCATAAGGCAAAAGTGATAACTAAGTGGCTCGGGGAACAAAACATCGATATTTTGGGTCCATGGCCAGGAAACTCCCCAGACCTTAATCCCATTGAGAACTTGTGGTCAATCCTCAAGAGGCGGGTGGACAAACAAAAACCCACAAATTCTGACAAACTCCAAGCTTTGATTATGGAAGAATGGGCTGCCATCAGTCAGGATGTGGCCCAGAAGTTAATTGACAGCATGCCAGGGCGGATTGCAGGGGCCTTGAAAAAGAAGGGTCAACACGCAAATATGGACTCTTTGCATCAACTTCATGTAATTGTCAATAAAAGCTTTTGACACTTATGAAATGCTTGTAATTATACTTCAGTATTCCATAGTAACATCTGACAAAAATATCTAAAGACACTGAAGCAGCAAACTTTGTGGAAATTAATATTTGTGTCATTCTCAAAACTTTTGGCCACGACTGTAGAACTTTTTGAGTATCTGAGGACCCGTGCCAAATCTTTTCAGTCTCCTGAGGGGGAATAGGCGTTATTGTGCCCTCTTCACGACTGTCTTGGTGTGGCTGGACCATGATAGTTTGTTGGTGATGTGGACACCAAGCTCTCAACCTGCTCCACTACAGCCCTGTCGATGAGAATGCTCAGCCCTCCTTTTCCTGTAGTCCACGATCATCTCCTTTGTCTTAATGTTATGAGCTATAGGCTACGTGTGTACAGGAATGTAAAGGAAAACTGATCGTTGCTTTATCATAACGGTCCTAATATACAGTACCAGTCAAAAATTTGGACACACCTCCTCAATCATGGGTTTTTCTTTATTTTTGCTATTTTCTACATTGCAGAATAATAGTGAAGACATCAAAACTATGAAATAACATATGGAATCATGTAGTAACCAAAAATCAAAATATATATAAATATATATAATTCTTTTGAACCCCCTTTTTCTCCCCAATTTCGTGGTATCCAATTGTTAGTAGTTACTGTCTTGTCTCATCGCTACAACTCCCGCACGGACTCGAGAGAGGCGAAGGTCGAGAGCCATGCGTCCTCCGAAACACAACCCAACCAAGCCGCACTGCTTCTTAACACAGCGCGTATCCAACCCGGAAGCCAGCCGCACCAATGTGTCGGAGAAAACACTGTACACCTAGCGATCGGGTCAGCGTGCACTGCACCCGGCCCGCCACAGGAGTCGCTAGAGCGCGATGAGACAAGAATATCCCTGCCGGCCAAACCCTCCCTAACCCGGACGACGCTGGGCCAATTGTGCGCCGCCCATGGGCCTCCCGGTCGTGGCCGGCTGCGACAGCCTGGGCTCGAACCCAGAGTCTCTGGTGGCACAGCTAACACTGCGATGCAGTGCCTTAGACCACTGCACCACCCAGGAGGCCCCAAAAATGTATTTTAGATTTTAGATTCTTCAAAGTAGCCACCCTTTGCCCTGATGACAGCTTTGCACACTCTTGACATTTTTTCAACCAGCTTCACCTGGAATGCTTTTCGAACAGTCTTGAAGGAGTTCCCACATTTGCCGAGGACTTTTTGGCTGCTTTTCTTTCACTCTGCGGTCCAACTCATCCCAAACCATCTCAATTGGGTTGAGGTCGGGTGATTGTGGAGGCCAGGTCATCTGATGCAGCACTCCATCACTCTCCTTCTTGGTCAAGTAGCCCTTACACAGCCTGGAGGTGTGTTGGGTCATTGTCCCACTAAGTGCACACCAGATGGGATGGCGTAACGCTGCAGAATTCTGTGGTAGCCATCCTAGTTAAGTCTGCCTTGAATTCTAAATAAATCACTGACAGTGTCACCAGCAAAGAACCCCCCCACCATCACACCTCCTCCTCCATACTTCACGGTTGGAACCACACATGCGGAGATCATTCGTTCACCTACTCTGCGTCTCACAAAGACACAGTGGTTGGAATCAAAAATCTCAAATTTGGACTCATCAGACCCAAGGACAGATTTCCATCGGTCTAATGTCCATCGCTCGTGTTTCTTGGCCCAAGCAAGTCTCTTCTTATTATTGGTGTCCTTTAGTAGTGGTTTCTTTGCAGGAATTCGACCATGAAGGCCTGATTCACGCAGTCTATTCTGAACAGTTGATGTTGAGATGTGTCTGTTACTTGAACTCTGTGAAGTATTTATTTGGGCTGCAATCTGAGGTGCAGTTAACTCTAATGAATTCATCCTCTGCAGCAGAGGTAACTCTGGGTCTTCCTTTCCTGTGGCGGTCATCATGAGAGCCAGTTTCATCATAGCGCTTGATGGTTTTTGTGACTGCGCTTGAAGAAACTTTAAAAGTTCTTGAAATTTTCCAGATTGACTAACCTTCATGTCTTAAAGTAATGATGGACTTCTCTTTGCTTATTTGAGCTGTTCTTACCATAATATGGACTTGATATTTTACCAAATAGGGCTATGTTCTGTATACCACCCCTACCTTGTCACAACACAACTGATTGGCTCAAACGCATTAAGGAAAGAAATTCCACAAATTAACTTTTACCAAGGCACACCTGTTAATTGAAATTCATTCCAGGTGACTGACTACCTCATGAAGCTGGTTGAGAGAATGCCAAGAGTGTGCAAAGCTGTCATCAAGGCAGAGGGTGGCTACTTTGAAGAATCTCAAATATAAAATATATTTTGATTTGTTTAACACTTTTTTGGTTACTACATGATTACGTGTGTTATTTCATAGTTTTGATTATGAAAATAGTACACTTTTTTTTTTTACTGAATGAGTAGGTGTGTCCAAACTTTTGACTGGTACTGTATGTGTAGGAGGCATAATTAAGAGGCCTAGTTCTGGAACATAATTCAAATCAAAGACCAACTGACACAGAATGACTACATACGGAGGTAACCTGGGCTAACACTAAAAACACAGACGCCGGTGCCATAAGAATAAAATTCTCAAAGGGTTTCATTACCCAAGTTACACTGATAAAAGTGTTATGTTCTGTGATAGTACTAATCAGGCATATTGTATTTCCCTAGGAAGGACACTCTGGCCTTGTGACATTACAATACCCAGTCATCTAAAACAATATGAAAACTAAATGAATAGGCCTACTACAAGTGAAGTAAGATATGTAAAGACGGTGAAACAGGGTCCCCTTCAAAATAATAATCACCATGAGATGATGTAAGTCTTTATAGGTTTGTGTAAAACAGATGTTGTGCAAGTCACCAAGTGTTGACTGTCTCCATAGGTACGGTCTGGAGGACAGACTGGTGAGTGTGTTTTGACTGTCTCCAGAGGTACGGTCTGGAGGACAGGCTGGTGAGTGTGTTTTGACTGTCTCCAGAGGTACGGTCTGGAGGACAGGCTGGTGAGTGTGTTTTGACTGTCTCCAGAGGTACGGTCTGGAGGACAGGCTGGTGAGTGTGTTTTGACTGTCTCCAGAGGTACGGTCTGGAGGACAGGCTGGTGAGTGTGTTTTGACTGTCTCCAGAGGTACGGTCTGGAGGACAGACTGGTGAGTGTGTTTTGACTGTCTCCAGAGGTACGGACTGGAGGACAGGCTGGTGAGAGTGTTTTGACTGTCTCCTGACGTACGGGCTGGAGGACAGGCTGGTGAGTGTGTTTTGACTGTCTCCAGAGGTACGGGCTGGAGGACAGACTGGTGAGTGTGTTTTGACTGTCTCCAGAGGTACGGGCTGGAGGACAGGCTGGTGAGTGTGTTTTGACTGTCTCCAGAGGTACGGTCTGGAGGACAGGCTGGTGAGTGTGTTTTGACTGTCTCCAGAGGTACGGGCTGGAGGACAGGCTGGTGAGTGTGTTTTGACTGTCTCCAGAGGTACGGTCTGGAGGACAGGCTGGTGAGTGTGTTTTGACTGTCTCCAGAGGTCCGGGCTGGAGGACAGACTGGTGAGTGTGTTTTGACTGTCTCCAGAGGTCCGGGCTGGAGGACAGACTGGTGAGTGTGTTTTGACTGTCTCCAGAGGTACGGGCTGGAGGACAGACTGGTGAGTGTGTTTTGACTGTCTCCAGAGGTACGGGCTGGAGGACAGGCTGGTGAGTGTATCTCTTTAATAGACGTAGGCCTTCATATTTAATCTGCACAGACATGTTAAAGATGGAAACTGCAGTAGAGGAATCAGCGCCCCTGTCTGCTCCACGGCCGTTGTTATTGTTTTTGTTGACGAAGTGGAGGTGAGGGGCTTGCCCTTTGTGCTGTTGTCTGTGCCCAATAATCCTTGTACCATTTTTTTGTGCTGCTACCATGTTGTGCTGCTGCCATGTTGTGTTGCTACCGTGTTGTTGTCATGTTTTGTTTCTACCATGCTGTGTTGTCATGTGTTGCTGTCTTAGGTTAGGTTAGGTTGTCTTAGGTCTCTATTTCTGTAGTGTTGTGGTGTCTCTCTTGTCGTGATGTGTGTTTTGTGACGTGTCAGTTTGACCATTAAGGATTCCAGCTTTAATGTTGAGTAAGACAGCAAGAAAGAGTGTGTGAGCACATCATTTACTGTACTGAATACCGTCACAGTTCATAACATGACTAAATAAGGGAGTAGCTGAGTGAGTAAGGAGCACAGTGTGTGACAGTGCAGAATACTACAGTATGTGTGTGTCTAATCAAATCAAATGTATTTGTCACATTTACAGTGAAATGCTTACTTACAAGCCCTTAACCAACAATGCAGTTTTAAGAAAAAAAAAGAGTTAAGAAAATATTTACTAAATAAACTGTATTAAAAAAGTAAAAAATAAAAGAGCAACAATAAAATAACAGTAACAAGGCTATATACAGGGGGTACCGGTACCGAGTCAATGTGCGGGGGTATAGGTTAGTCGAGGTAATTGAGGTAATATGTGCATGTAGGTAGGGTTAAAGTGACTCATAGATAATAAAAAGTGAGTAGCATGGTTGAGTGTGTGTATACCACACATACTGTACTATACTAAAAAGCCTGTAAAGCTTGTTGACAAGCACAACTTGTTTTACACAAACCTATATAGACATGTGCATTTATGTCAGTGTGTGTGTGTGTGTGTGTGTGTGTGTGTGTGTGTGTGTGTGTGTGTGTGTGTGTGTGTGTGTGTGTGTGTGTGTGTGTGTGTGTGTGTGTGTGTGTGTGTGTGTGTGTGTGTGTGTGTGTGTCACATGAGTATGAAGGGGTATGTGGATACCCCTTCAAATTAGTATATTTGGCTATTTCAGCCACACTTGTTGCTGACAGGTGTATAAAATCGAGCACACCGCCATGCAATCTCCATAGACAAACATTGGCAGTAGAATGGCCTTACTGAAGACCTCAGTGAATTTCAACTTGGCACCGTCATAAGATGCCACCTTTCCAACTAGTCTGTTTGTCAAATTTCTGCCCTGCTAGAGCTGCCAACTGTAAGTGGTGTTATTGTGAAATGGAAACGTCTAGGAGCAACAAGGGCTCAGCCGCAAAATAGTAGGCAACACAAGCTCACAGAACGGGACCGCTGAGTGCTGAAGCTCCTAGAGTGTAAAAATGGTCTGTCCTCGGTTGCAACACTCACTACCGAGTTCCGAACTGCCTCTGGAAGCAACGTCAGCACAATAACTGATCGTCAGGAGCTTCATGAAAAGGGTTTCCATGGCGGAGCAGTCACACACAAGCCTAAGATCACCATGCGCAATGCCAAGTGTCAGCTGGAGTGGTGTAAAGCTCACAGCCATTGGACTCTGGAGCAGTGGAAATGCGTTCTCTGGAGTGATGAATCACGCTTCACCATCTGCCAGTCTGACGGATTAATCTGGGTTTGGTGCATGCCAGGAGAACTCTACCTGCCCGAATGCATAGTGCCAACTGTAAAGATAAGTGGAGGACGAATAATGGTCTAGGCCTGTTTTTCATGGTTCGGGCTAGGCCCCTTAGTTCCAGTGAAGGGAAATCTTAACACTACAGCATACAATGACATTCTAGACGATTCTGTGCTTCCAACTTTGTGGCAACAGTTTGGGGAAGGCCCTTTCCTGTTCAGCATGACAATGCCCCTGTGCACAAAGCGAGGTCCATACAGAAATGGTTTGTCGAGATTGGTGTGGAAAAACTTGACTGGCCTGCACAGAGGCCTGACCTCAACCCCATCGAACACCTTTGGAATGAATTGGAACACTGACTGCGAGCCAGGCCTAATCGACCCAACATCAGTGCCCGACCTCACTCACTTGTGGCTGAATGGAAGTCCCCGCAGCAATGTTCCAACATCTAGTGGAGAGCCTTCCCAGAAGAGCGGAGGCTGTTCTAGCAGCAAAGGGGGGACAAACACCATATTAATGCCCATGATTTTGGAATGAGATGTTCGACAAGCAGGTGTCCAAACACTTTTGGTCATGTAGTGTAACAACATGGTCAGTGAGTGACATGCAATTGACAAGAAGCTCAATTTCACATCAACGGTTGGTAGGAAAGTCTCATTGCCTAACAGCCACAAAGAAGAGAAAGACAACCAACAGTGTGCAACCTGTTTCAAAAGACAAGCCATGTTGTAGCTAGGCAACCATATGAAGAAGCATCTGGTAACAATAAGCATCCAATCCATCTGTATTTTAGAGTGGTTAAGAGTGTAATCATGACTAGGTTAGCAGTGTTGTTAGGGGCACTTTATGTAAATGATAGAGAATAAGGAAAGCCTTGTGTTGCTAAGTCAATGTATGGAGATCTGAGGTCACAGGGTTCATCATGGGGGGGGTGTCATGTTCGCTGGAATAATTATCGGACCAAACTGCAGCGCGATATGGTTTCCACGTAATATTTATTTGAAAAACGCGCAAAACAACAAAGAAAGAACAAAACAAACAACAAACCATGACTACAGAGGTGCTACGTGCACTAACTCAAAACAATATCCCATAAAACACAGGTGGAAAAAATGCTACTTAAATATGATTCCCAATTAGAGACAACGATAGCCAGCTGCCTCTAATTGGGAATCCTACCAAACACCAACATAGAAAAACTAAACTAGAATCCCACATAGAAAAGAATAACTAGAAAACCCCCCAGTCACGCCCTGACCTACTATACCATAGAAAAACAAAGGCTCTCTATGGTCAGGGCGTGACAGTATACCCCCCAAAGGTGCGGACTCCGGCCGCAAAACCTGAAACAAATGGGGAGGGTAGGGGGGGTGATTAGTGTCGGTGGCGGCTCTGGTGATGGACGAAGAACCCGCTCATCCCGCGGATCCGCCAGCATCGGGGGCGGCTCTGGTGCGGGACAAAGAACCCGCTCAGCTCGCGGATCCACCATCTTTGGTGGCGGCTCTGGTGCAGGCCGAAGAACCCGCTCATCCCGTGGATCCAGCCATGGCTGAACACTGTGCCTGGACTGGACCTCAGTATCAAGGAAGGCTCCTGCCATGGAGCGGGACTGGACACCAGATCTGGACTGGACATCAGTGCAGAGGAACGCTCCTGCCATGGAGCAGGACTGGACGCCATATCTGGACTGAGCACCGGCGCAGGAGAAGGCTCTGGCCATAGAGCTGGACCGGACGCCGTGCCTGGACTGGGCATCGGCGCAGGGGAAGGCTCCGTCCATAGAGCTGGACCGGACGCCGTGCCTGGACTGGGCATCGGCGCAGGGGAAGGCTCTCGCCATGGAGCAGGACTGGACGCTGTGCCTGGACTGGGCACCAACGCAGAAGAAGACTCTGGCCTTGGAGCTAGACTGGACGCCGTGCTTAGACTGGGCATCGGCGCAGGGGAAGGCTCCGGCCATGGAGCTGGAGGTTCCGGACCGTGTACCGTCTCAGGAGGTTCCGGACCGTGTACCGTCTCAGGAGGTTCCGGACCGTGGACCGTCTCAGGAGGTTCCGGACCGTGGACCGTCTCAGGAGGTTCCGGACTGTGGACCGTCTCAGGAGGTTCCGGACTGTGAAACGTCGCCGGAAGCTCTGGACTGGGGACCGTCGCCGGAAGCTCTGGACTGGGGACCGTCGCAGGAAGCTCTGGACTGGGGAGGCGCACTGGAGGCCTGATGCGTGGGGCCGGCACAGGTGGTACCGGACTGGTGACACGCACCTCAGGGAGAGTGCGAGGAGCAGGCACAAGACGTACCTGACTGGGAAGGCGCACTTGAGGGAGAGTGCGAGGAGCAGGCACAGGACGTACCGGACTGGGGACACGCACTTCAGGGAGAGTGCTAGGCGGAGACACATGACGTACCGGACTGGAGAGGTGCACTTGAGGCCAGAAGCGTGGAACCGGCACAGGTTGCACCAGACTGCTAACCGGATCCTCTGGTCGGATGTTGAGCAGAACACACTTGCACAACATCTCTCTCATCTCATTCTCTCGCAACTTCGCCATTGCCTCCCTGACAGTCTCTGGCTCTTCCCTCTGCTCAGCCGCCAGGCTCCATGTCCCCCCCCCCCCCCAAAAAAAAACTTGGGGTTGTCCTTGGGCTTTCTGTTGCCGCGAACCCTGTCGTCGTCGCTGTCCTCCATAATCTCCTTTCCGTCTGTCGCCAAGGAAGGGTTTCACATCTCCCCATCACTTCTTCCCATGTCCAGAAATCCTTCCCTCTTTGGGCACGCTGCTTGGTCCTGGTTTGATGGGATATTCAGTCACGTTCGCTGGAATAATTATCGGACCAAGGCGCAGCGGATGTTGAGTTCCCCATAATTTATTAGAAAGTGAAACTTAGCAAAACAAAAAACAATAAACTAACAACGAACCGTGACTACAGAGGTGCTACATGCACTAACTCAAAACAATATCCCATAAAACACAGGTGGAAAAAATACTACTTAAATATGATCCCCAATTAGAGACAACGATAGCCAGCTGCCTCTAATTGGGAATCATACCAAACACCAACATAGTGTCGGGGGCTAAACTAGAACCCCACATAGAAGATAATAACTAGAAAACCCCCCAGTCACACCCTGACCTACTATACCATAGAAAAACAAAGGCTCTCTATGGTCAGGGCGTGACAGGGGCGGTCTGATGGCCAATCTAGGCCTAATGGATAATCTCCACATAGCTACTGTTTACAAGGGCTTATAACTCTATCCCTCTGTCACACTATTACTATTGCTATTGCTCCCTCTATCATATGACTCTTTCTACTCCTTTCTCTCACCTCACACATCATTTCCTAAACCTCCCCCTTACTACATATTACTCTCTCTTCCCTCATTCTGTCTGTCTCTCCTAGTCCTACATGCAGGTACAGGCCAGAGAATAAAACAGACCCGCTCAAGTTCAGACACGCCACCTGTATCTGTAGCATCCGCCAATCCCCTTTCTCCTTCTCTATCCCCCCTCTCTCTCTTTCCGCTCTCCTCTCCCACTTCCCTTCCACCCCAACCCCTGTTCTTCTACATACCAGAGAGGAAAAGTAGTGCTTACCCGTCTCCTTGTAAATACCATTCTCTGACTGACTCATTAAAGGTAGGGAGACAAAGACAGGGGGGGGGGGAAACATTGCTCTACTCTTCCCCAGGAAACAGTGCTGGTGGATGAGGATTGTTTATGAAATAGTCACCAGAGATAAATTAATGTATAATGTACAAAGAGGTGGAGGAGAAGAGTAGTAGTAGAAATACTGTTGCACAACTGGTGTGACGGTAGAGTAACTAATGTGGTTCAAATGGTGATGTAATTCAATTGCATTGTTATGTTGTGGAAGGAAACATTAAAAACTGTAATTGCAACAACAACAAAAAGAAGCAACATGAATAAATGAATAAAATCATATGATGTAATCAGTAACTCTGTGAGAAGACCAGTACTCGACTTGGGCAGTAGCTCACCAGAGCTGAGTACCAGCACCTCAAAATTACTACTGCTTGAGTTCCTGCACCTTGTATAGAATATTATCGCAAAAGTATTGTGGAGTTCCTGCATCGAAATATAAATAGTACCAGCACCCAAAATGAGTACCAGCACCTATTTCAGTCCAAGTCAAGCACTGGAGAATACTAGATGTGAGAAGATGTGAGAAAAGAGATGATGACAGACCTAATGTGTTGCTTACCTTCCCATCTTCCATATTCTCCATCTTGAATTATGTTTCACTGTCTGACTTCCTCAGGAAAGATCAAATAACTCCAAGTTAAATAGTTTGTTTGAGTTTCTCCTTCCAAAACTAGGCTCTCATTTGCAAGGTAAACAATGTAGGCAGTCCAAACAGCAGTTTGCAGAGGAACCACCTGCAGAGAAAAATAAAAACAGAAGCATTTTAATACATTAGAAGTGATGAACTAAAACACCTGAAACACATCAAGCCTAGCAGCTGCTCAGACAGCAGAGTATATTTTACCTGTGGATGCACAAATTCAACCTCTACTGTACTGTAGACTATCTGGCTTGAGCAGCAAAAGACATGATGATTATACCCTCCCTCTTTCTCTTCCTTCCTCCCTCATCTCACCATCAGTTTCAACTCTAATTTTCAAATGAGAAAGAAATCAACGTTTCCCTAGATTGATATTGACATTATGATGTATTTTACGAAAGTGGTGATGATACAGGTTTAATTTTCATGCATACATTACATTTCATCCTATTCTATTCTATACCCCACTAATTCTGACAGAGCATCCTCCTGTTGACTACTATTGACTAAAGTCTATAAATAAATCTATGTCTATAAATACATCCCTTCTCATTCTAAATGTACAAATACAAATGTTTGCTAACTTCACAATAGTAAAACGATATAGGCTATTTTACCGTAATTCCTGTTTGGTGCCAAATAGGTTATCGTATCTCCCTTTAGTCCGTTATCTAGAACTGTATGCTTAGAAGAATGTTCAGCACTTGCTCCCCTCCCTCTCTCGTCACCGACTTATATACCATAGTGGCACAAGTCTGTCCGCACGTTCCCTAGCTTTGCCGACATCCTACGCGCCCTGGTCATGCTTGCTCCTACACGTAAAAGCGCACGTAGTTTTTTTACCAAATAATTGCGCTCGTGGGGCATTTAAGCCCTGAACAGCGCCTGGCAGGCATAAGGCATGATCATGTCTGAAAGAAAGTTCGAGGAGAGTGTAGGCTGGTTGGGAGTTGTGCCCCTGCCCATTCTCTCAAAATGTCGGTGCCTTTAGAAGACATGTTTTCGAGTTGAGCAAGACGATTATGAGATGGAGTTACATCGGGATGCCACCTGGCCGCTAGCAAAGCCAGGAGGAGAAAAATATTGGGACAGGGATACGGAAAGGTGGATTTCGAAGGAGGAATGGAGGAGGAAAAAGAGGAAGAAGAGGTCGAAGAGAATGAGGAAAGCAGAGGCTGAATTGGAATTTGATGAAGATGAAGATGGTGTGTAGAAGAAGTCTGGAGTCAAATACAAACAGGGTGCGCTGTCCACCAGACCGAGTTCTGGAAGTGAACTGGAAGTGAATGAGGGAGATTTAAGTGAGGTGGAAGGTGTGGTGAGGATCTCGCAAGCTGAGCCTTGCATTGATGGACATGCATTGATGGACATGGAGAAAGCAGAGGCTGAATTGGAATTTGATGAAGATGAAGATGGTGTGTAGAAGAAGTCTGGAGTCAAATACAAACAGGGTGCGCTGTCCACCAGACCGAGTTCTGGAAGTGAACTGGAAGTGAATGAGGGAGATTTAAGTGAGGTGGAAGGTGTGGTGAGGATCTCGCAAGCTGAGCCTTGCATTGATGGACATGGTTATGATAAAGATGAGTTTTGCCCAGTGGGAGTTAGATTCTTGGAGAAAGTGGATCCAGGCCTTTTGCTGGACAAATCCTTTTGCTCTAACTGGTTCTGCAGATGGATATATCCACTAATACAGGACTATTAAAGGCCCAGTGCACTAATTTTGTGGAACAAAAAAAAGTTACATTAGTATTTTTTATTCTGCAGCACCCTCAGCACCCCTACTTCCATTGGTATGCCTGTGAGGAGTAGATCTGTGCCAGCACAGAGGAATAGGCCAAGGAGTGATATATGCTTCAGTAAGGTGGGCTTCTTAGCATTCATAGCAATGGTTATCAACTCTACCTCAGAAATGGAATGTCAATCACAGAAAATAGATGTTCTGTTGGCAGCTGCAGTACTTGGGTGTACGAGATTTGACTTCTGAAGAGTTAGAGAGTGTGTTGAGAGGTGGTGTCCTGTCCTCCCAGACCATTGGCATGGTGCAGGAGCAGATAGGGTCAAAGTAGTAGAATTGGGTAGTCAGAAGGGTGTATTATATATTTTTTTTAAATGGTATATATTTTTGGGGTATCACAAAGTATAATGGATTTATACTATAGTCCAGTTGGGGGCATTAATGCAACATATTAGATGCCTACAGCCGTTAAACCCCACCGAAGAAGATGAAGAAGAAGACATGCAGCACTCTCTCACAGGCTGCATGTCGCCCCCAAGACCAGAACCAATCGCATGCAGGGAACAATGAGTCATCAAAGCCACATTCAAACAGAGCCAGAAAGCTGAAGCCTAGAGAAAAAAGGTAATATAGCTAGCATCTTTCAAAATGAAGGCAACTTTATACTGATATATCACTGATATATCAGACTGGTTTGTTATAGATTAGCAATATGTTTGTGTTTGTTAACTAGCTTGCTAGAAGGGCTGCTTAGCAAGCCCACTTAGCTAGGTAGTCTTGTTAGCTAGCTAGCAAGCTAGCTAGTTATCTGTGCTGGTTGTTAGCTTGTATAACTGATATGTGTATAATTATAAGGGACACATGTTTTGTGGATAATATAAACATGTACAGTGCTCCATTCCTGACAGGCTGATCAGATTAGCTTTCAGCCTCAGAGCTTGATCAGATTCAATAGCAGCTTCAGAGGCTGATAAATCAGGATGCTGTCTTGTAGGCTGTTTCATGAGTAATGGAGTAATGGAGGCATATTAGTGGTCAAGGTGCCTTATAGGCTGATACATATGATCCAGTGGGTGAGCTCTACTCCTACCAGGCTGATCAGATTCAATAGCAGCCTCAGAGACTCAGTCAGGATGTTGCCTTTAAGCCTTTAAAGTGGTTTCATGAGCACATTTTTTGTCTACAGTGTCAATATGAATCGGGTTATGAATGCTACCTGACCTTAGTAGTCATTCTTCAATCAATGATTGGGTGCACTACTTTGTTTCACAACATATTTTGTCTTATAGATGTGTGATGTTTGACAGTGACATGAAAGGAATAAAGACAAATCAGTTGTCCCACAGTCTGCAGTGTTACTTTGCTGGTTCCATGTGCTACAAGTAAGTGTAATGAAAGTATCTGACAGCCTCCTTCCAAAATTCAGTGTCACAATGATTCATTGACACATTTACATATGAGCATGCTTGCCAGGCTGATTGGTTTACATAGGACTACGGGGATTGCAAGTTGGAAGCAATTGGAACAGTCATTTAGTCCAAAGAAAGGTAGGAATAACAAGAAAAAGTAAGAAGGGTCTAAAATAACAGAAAAGTAATTTTCTCTCTCCGGCAGTACATCATTGGCTAATAAGACAAGATGGAGGAAATCTTAGCGATTCATCAGCAAGGAACGCTGTGATAAAAGGAATGGTGTCTCTGAAGCATTGCAGTTACGCATCTGATATTGTGTAACATAATATTGTTTCAACTTAATGGTGCACTCCATAGTCCTAATGGAAACATAAATGGTAGCCTTGCCACATAATGCTGAAGAATGACGTAGGAGAAATGTTTACTCTCTCAAATTCATAGTCATAGTACCCTCTCATGACCATGTTGAACTCGCGAGCTTCCACTCTGGTTCACTTGTGGATTCAAACTGTAGGCAGAACAGTGGAAGCTCTGGAGATTTCAGGATGGTCTCACAAGGCTTTTTCAGTTTTAAAGCAAGTTTGCTGCACATCTACACATTTTGCCATGGGGCAGAGAGAAAGGTTTTGCAATTTTATAACTAATTTCCTGCAATTCTACTAATTTTGCTATGGGGCATAGAGGAACATTTGTGGTTTAACAGCTAATTTCCTGCAATTCTATACAATTTTCCATAGGGTGGAGAGAAATGTCTTGCAGTTTTTGTATTTGAAATCAATCGAAGCCCCCGGCTGGTAATTCGACCATGTTAACAAGTTTAGATAGCTGGCCGCTAAACTAACTTAGCAATCAAAAAAATGTTAACTGACATGGGCTATTGACTGAATATCAGTGACAGACATAACGAGAAAAACGGCTGATGAACAACCACATGTCGAAATTGCACCTTGTGTATTCTACTATTCTAACTCGCAACAATAAGTTGAGATCAGGGGCAGGGGATGACCAGGGATGTTCTCTTGATAAGTGCGTGAATTGGACCATTTTCCTGTTCTGCTAAGCATTCAAAATGTAACGAGTACTTTTAGGTGTCAGGGAAAATGTATGGAGTAAAAAGTCCATTATTTTATTTACGAATGTAGTGAAGTAAAAGTAAACATTTAATTTTCCAAAATATAACTAGTAATGTACATGTACCCCCTCTGTATGACTGGAAGGCCCTGCAGGAGCTGAGTCAGCCCTGCATGAGCTGAGTCACGGCAAGTTGCCCTCCTATCCCCTAACACCACTTACTGTATATCTGTTGTGATTCTCTCCAGGATTATGTCCCAAACCCAGACCACCCTGCGGACTTCCTGCCTTAGCTGTGGGGACATGAGTTCTCTTACCAAGACTACAAAGGATGCCTGTTTACATTTGCCTCCTGGTGAAATGGGTTGCACTTTAACTCTTATTTAAGCACTGCTGTTTGTTGTTTTGCTATTATATTCCAACACACAGGTTCTCTTCCCGGCGTGCGTTCTGATAGAAGCACTGTGGAGGCAATGTTCAATTAGACCAGTGACAATCAATGCGCTGTTGAAGATGATGGCTTGTCTCATTTCTTACTTTGTTCCTTATTAAGGACACGACAGACCAACACTAACGTTGACCTTGCACAGCGGTTGCATAGCCTCAGACCACAGAATATTGTGATAAAAATTTAAAAAATCCCAATGATTCTAAATGTTGAATGGCCACCGTTCGTCGACACCCAGCAGGTGATCTAGTGCACACGGCTGACGTTTGTGTTTTACACACTTGAGTCTTACCAGTTACAGTTAGGGGTGTTCTACATTACATCCTTCAGTGGTGACTTCATATGCAGTACACAGAGCTCCAAAAGTATTGGGACAGTGACAGAAATGTTGTTGTTTTGGCTCCGTACTCCAGCACTTTTCGATTTGAAATGATACAGCTTTCATTTGAGGGTATTTTCATTCATATCAGGTGAACCGTTTAGAAATTACAGAACTTTTTGCACATATTACCCCCATTTTAGGGGACCAAACGTATTGGGAGAAATGCATTCAGAAAATACTCAGACCCCTTGACTTTTTCCACATTTTGTTAAGTTACAGCCTTATTCTATAATGGATTAAATATTTTTTCCCTCATCATTCTACACACATTCCCCATAATGACTAAGCGAAAACTGTTTATTTTTTATTTTTGCTAATTATAAAACCTAAATATTTTATTTCCATAAGTATTCAAACCCTTTGCTATGAGACTCAAAATTGAGCTCAGGTGCCACCTGTTTCCTTTGATCACCCTTGAGATGTTTCTACAACTATATTGGAGTCCATCTTTGTACATGGTTTGAAAAGGCACACACATGTCTATATAAGGTCCTAAGCCATGAGGTGGAAGGAATTGTCCATAGAGCTCCGAGACAGGATTGTGTCAAGGCACAGATCTGGGGAAGGGTAACAAAAACTTAATGTAGCATTGAAGGTCCCCAAGAACACAGTGGCCTCCATCATTCTTAAATGGAAGAAGTTTGGAGCCACCAAGACTTCCTAGATCTGTCCGCCTGGCCAAATTGAGCAATCGGGGGAGAAGAGCCTTGGTTAGGAAGATGACCAAGAACCCGATGGTCACTCTGACAGAGCTCCAGAGTTCCTCTGGGGAGATGGGAGAACCTTCCAGATGAACAACCATATCTGAAGCACTCCACCAATCAGGGCTTTATGGTAGAGTGGCCAGACAGAAGCCACTCCTAAGTAAAACGCACATGACAGCCCACTTGGAGTTTGCCAAAAGGCACCTAAAGGACTCTCAGACCTTGAGAAAAAGATTCTCTGGTCTGATGAAACCAAGATTGAACTCTTTGGCCTGAATGCCAAGCGTCACGTCTGGAGCAAACCTCGCACCATCCCTACGGTGAAGAATGGTGGCGGCCGCATCACGTTGTTGGGATGTTTTTCAGTGGCAGGGACTGGGAGACTAGTCAGGATTGAGGGAAAGATGAACAGAACAAAGTACAGCGAGATCCTTGATCAAAACCTGCTCTAGAGCGCTCAGGACCACAGACAGGGGCAAAGGTTCACCTTCCACCAGGACAATGACCCTAAGCACACAGCCAAGACAACGCAGGAGTGGCTTCCGGAACAAGTGTCTGAATGTCCTTAAGTGGCCCAGCCAAAGCCCGGACTTGAACCCGATCGAACATCTCTGGAGAGACCTGAATGTAGTTGTGCAGCGACACTCCCCATCCAACCGGACAAAGCTTGAGAGGATCTGCAGAGAAGAATGGGAGAAACTCCCCAAATACAGGTGTGCCAAGCTTGTAGCGTCATACCCAAGAATACTCAAGGCTGTAATAGCTGCCAAAGGTGCTTCAACAAAGTACTCAGTAAAGGGTCTGAATACTTATTTAAATGTGACATTTCAGTTTTGTGTTTTTAATAAGTTAGCAAAAACGTCTAAAAACTTGTTTTTGCTTTGTCATTATGGGGTATTGTGTGTAGATTGATGAGGGGGATTTTTTTTTAAATCCATTTTAGAATAAGACTGTAATGTAAAAAAAAAAATTGAAAAGTCAATGGGTCCGAATGCACTGCATGAGCGTGTGTATTAAAGTAGTACAAGGTTTAGTATTTGGTCCCATATTCCTAGCACGCAATGATTACATCAAGCTTGTGACACTACAAACTTGTTGGATGCATTTGCTGTTTGTTTGGTTGTGTTTCAGATCATTTTGTGTCCAATAGAAATGAATGCTAAATAATGTATTGTGACATTTTGGAGTCACTTTTATTGTAAAGAAGAATAGAATGTTTCTAAACCCTTCTACATTAATGTGGATGCAATCATGACTATCTAAAGTCCTGAATGAATCGTGAATAATGATGATTGAGCGTTACAGACGCACAAATATCATACCCCCAAGACATGCTAACCCTAAATTTTTTGGGGTGGTATAATAATAATGCTTTTGTAACTTTCTCACTCATTATTATTCAGGACTGTCTGTAAAAGAAACTGCCCACCCTACAGACGGCTATATCTGTCATCTAGTAAAGGCCCAGGACTAGTAAAGTCCTAGGACCAGTAAAGGCCTAGGACTAGTAAAGGCCCAGGACTAGTAAAGGCCCAGGACTAGTAAAGGCCTAGGACTAGTAAAGGCCCAGGACTAGTAAAGGCCCAGGACTAGTAAAGGCCTAGGACTAGTAAAGGCCTAGGACTGGTAAAGGCCCAGGACTAGTAAAGGCCTAGGACTAGTAAAGGCCCAGAACTAATAAAAGCCAATGAGTAGTAAAGGCAGGACTAGTAAAGGCCTAGGACTAGTAAAGGCCCAGAACTAATAAAAGCCAATGAGTAGAAAAGGCAGGGCTAGTAAAGGCCTAGGACTAGCAAAGGCCCAGAACTAATAAAAGCCAATGAGTAGTAAAGGCAGGACTAGTAAAGGCCTAGGACTAGTAAAGGCCCAGAACTAATAAAAGCCAATGAGTAGTAAAGGCAGGACTAGTAAAGGCCTAGGACTAGTAAAGGCCCAGAACTAATAAAAGTCAATGTGTAGTAAAGGCAGGACTAGTAAAGGCCCAGGACTAGTAAAGGCAGGACTAGTAAGGCCCAGGACTAGTAAAGGCCCAGGACGAGTAAAGGCCCAACGCTACCAAATACTAATTGAGTGTATGTAAACTTCTGACCCACTGGGAATGTGATGAAAGAATTAAAAGATTAAATATATAATTCTCTCTACTATTATTCCGACATTTCTAATAAAAGCCAATGACTAGTAAAGGCCCAGGACTAGTAAAGGCCCAGGACTAGTAAAGGCCTAGGACTAGTAAAGGCCCAGAACTAATAAAAGCCAAGGATTAGTAAAGGCAGGACTAGTAAAGGCAGGACCGGTAAAGGCAGGACTAGTAAAGGCAGGACTAGTAAAGGCCCAGGACTAGTAAAGGCAGGACTAGTAAAGGCCCAAGACGAGTAAAGGCAGGACTAGTAAAGGCCCAGGACTGGTAAAGGCAGGACTAGTAAAGGCCCAGGACTGATAAAGGCAGGACTAGTAAAGGCCCAGGACTAGTAAAGGCCCAGGACTAGTAAAGGCCCAGGACTGGTAAAGACAGGACTAGTAAAGGCAGGACTTGTAAAGGCCCAGGACTGGTAAAGACAGGACTAGTAAAGGCCCAGGACTGATAAAGGCAGGACTTGTAAAGGCCCAGGACTGATAAAGGCAGGACTAGTAAAGGCCCAGGACTGGTAAAGGTAGGACTAGTAAAGGCCCAGGACTGATAAAGGCAGGACTAGTAAAGGCCCAGGACTGGTAAAGACAGGACTGGTAAAGGCAGGACTAGTAAAGGCCCAGGACTGGTAAAGGCAGGACTAGTAAAGGCCCAGGACTGGTAAAGGCAGGACTAGTAAAGGCCCAGGACTGATAAAGGCAGGACTAGTAAAGGCCCAGGACTGATAAAGGCAGGACTAGTAAAGGCCCAGGACTGATAAAGGCAGGACTAGTAAAGGCCCAGGACTGATAAAGGCAGGACTAGTAAAGGCCCAGGACTGGTAAAGACAGGACTAGTAAAGGCAGGACTAGTAAAGGCAGGACTAGTAAAGGCCCGGGACTAGTAAAGGCCCAGGATTAGTAAAGGCCCAGGATTAGTAAAGGCCCAGGACTAATAAAAGCCAATGAGTAGTAAAGGCAGGACTAGTAAAGGCCTAGGACTAGTAAAGGCCCAGAACTAATAAAAGCCAATGAGTAGAAAAGGCAGGGCTAGTAAAGGCCTAGGACTAGCAAAGGCCCAGAACGAATAAAAGCCAATGAGTAGTAAAGGCAGGACTAGTAAAGGCCTAGGACTAGTAAAGGCCCAGAACTAATAAAAGCCAATGAGTAGTAAAGGCAGGACTAGTAAAGGCCTAGGACTAGTAAAGGCCCAGAACTAATAAAAGTCAATGTGTAGTAAAGGCAGGACTAGTAAAGGCCCAGGACTAGTAAAGGCAGGACTAGTAAGGCCCAGGACTAGTAAAGGCAGGACTAGTAAGGCCCAGGACTAGTAAAGGCCCAGGACTAGTAAAGGCCCAGGACTAGTAAAGGCCCAAAGCTACCAAATACTAATTGAGTGTATGTAAACTTCTGACCCACTGGGAATGTGATGAAAGAATTAAAAGATTAAATATATAATTCTCTCTACTATTATTCCGACATTTCTAATAAAAGCCAATGACTAGTAAAGGCCCAGGACTAGTAAAGGCCCAGGACTAGTAAAGGCCTAGGACTAGTAAAGGCCCAGAACTAATAAAAGCCAAGGATTAGTAAAGGCAGGACTAGTAAAGGCAGGACCGGTAAAGGCAGGACTAGTAAAGGCAGGACTAGTAAAGGCCCAGGACTAGTAAAGGCAGGACTAGTAAAGGCCCAAGACGAGTAAAGGCAGGACTAGTAAAGGCCCAGGACTGGTAAAGGCAGGACTAGTAAAGGCCCAGGACTGATAAAGGCAGGACTAGTAAAGGCCCAGGACTAGTAAAGGCCCAGGACTAGTAAAGGCCCAGGACTGGTAAAGACAGGACTAGTAAAGGCAGGACTTGTAAAGGCCCAGGACTGGTAAAGACAGGACTAGTAAAGGCCCAGGACTGATAAAGGCAGGACTTGTAAAGGCCCAGGACTGATAAAGGCAGGACTAGTAAAGGCCCAGGACTGGTAAAGGTAGGACTAGTAAAGGCCCAGGACTGATAAAGGCAGGACTAGTAAAGGCCCAGGACTGGTAAAGACAGGACTGGTAAAGGCAGGACTAGTAAAGGCCCAGGACTGGTAAAGGCAGGACTAGTAAAGGCCCAGGACTGGTAAAGGCAGGACTAGTAAAGGCCCAGGACTGATAAAGGCAGGACTAGTAAAGGCCCAGGACTGATAAAGGCAGGACTAGTAAAGGCCCAGGACTGATAAAGGCAGGACTAGTAAAGGCCCAGGACTGATAAAGGCAGGACTAGTAAAGGCCCAGGACTGGTAAAGACAGGACTAGTAAAGGCAGGACTAGTAAAGGCAGAACTAGTAAAGGCCCGGGACTAGTAAAGGCCCAGGATTAGTAAAGGCCCAGGATTAGTAAAGGCCCAGGACTAATAAAAGCCAATGAGTAGTAAAGGCAGGACTAGTAAAGGCCTAGGACTAGTAAAGGCCCAGAACTAATAAAAGCCAATGAGTAGAAAAGGCAGGGCTAGTAAAGGCCTAGGACTAGCAAAGGCCCAGAACTAATAAAAGCCAATGAGTAGTAAAGGCAGGACTAGTAAAGGCCTAGGACTAGTAAAGGCCCAGAACTAATAAAAGCCAATGAGTAGTAAAGGCAGGACTAGTAAAGGCCTAGGACTAGTAAAGGCCCAGAACTAATAAAAGTCAATGTGTAGTAAAGGCAGGACTAGTAAAGGCCCAGGACTAGTAAAGGCAGGACTAGTAAGGCCCAGGACTAGTAAAGGCAGGACTAGTAAGGCCCAGGACTAGTAAAGGCCCAGGACTAGTAAAGGCCCAGGACTAGTAAAGGCCCAACGCTACCAAATACTAATTGAGTGTATGTAAACTTCTGACCCACTGGGAATGTGATGAAAGAATTAAAAGATTAAATATATAATTCTCTCTACTATTATTCCGACATTTCTAATAAAAGCCAATGACTAGTAAAGGCCCAGGACTAGTAAAGGCCCAGGACTAGTAAAGGCCTAGGACTAGTAAAGGCCCAGAACTAATAAAATCCAAGGATTAGTAAAGGCAGGATTAGTAAAGGCAGGACTAGAAAAAGGCGCAGGACTAGTAAAGGCAGGACTAGTAAAGGCAGGACTAATAAAGGCAGGACTAGTAAAGGCCCAGGACTGATAAAGGCAGGACTAGTAAAGGCCCAGGACTGATAAAGGCAGGACTAGTAACGGCCCAGGACTAGTAAAGACAGGACTAGTAAAGGCCCAGGACTAGTAAAGGCCCAGGACTGGTAAAGGCAGGACTAGTAAAGGCCCAGGACTAGTAAAGGCAGGACTAGTAAAGGCCCAGGACTGATAAAGGCAGGACTAGTAACGGCCCAGGACTAGTAAAGGCCCAGGACTGGTAAAGGCAGGACTAGTAAAGGCCCAGGACTGGTAAAGGCAGGACTAGTAAAGGCCCAGGACTGGTAAAGGCAGGACTAGTAAAGGCCCAGGACTGGTAAAGGCAGGACTAGTAAAGGCCCAGGACTGGTAAAGGCAGGACTAGTAAAGGCCCAGGACTGATAAAGGCAGGACTAGTAAAGGCCCAGGACTGGTAAAGACAGGACTAGTAAAGGCAGGACTAGTAAAGGCCCAGGACTGGTAAAGGCAGGACTAGTAAAGGCCCAGGACTAGTAAAGGCCCAGGACTAGTAAAGGCAGTACTAGTAAAGGCCCAGGACTAGTAAAGGCAGGACTAGTAAAGGCCCAGAACTAATAAAAGCCAATGAGTAGTAAAGGCAGGACTAGTAAAGGCCCAGGACTAGTAAAGGCAGGACTAGTAAAGGACTAGTAAAGGCCCAGAACTAATAAAAGCCAATGAGTAGTAAAGGCAGGACTAGTAAAGGCCCAGGACTAGTAAAGGCCCAGGACGAGTAAAGGCCCAGGACGAGTAAAGGCCCAGGACTAGTAAAGGCAGGACTAGTAAAGGCCCAGAACTAATAAAAGCCAATGAGTAGTAAAGGCAGGACTAGTAAAGGCCCAGGACTAGTAAAGGCAGGACTAGTAAGGCCCAGGACTAGTAAAGGCAGGACTAGTAAAGGCAGGACTAGTAAAGGCCCAGGACTAGTAAAGGCAGGACTAGTAAAGGCCCAGGACTAGTTAAGGCCCAGGACGAGTTAAGGCCCAGGACGAGTAACGGCCCAGGACGAGTAAAGGCCCAGGACTAGTGAAGGCAGGACTAGTAAAGGCCCAGGACTAATAAAGGCCCAGGACTAGTAAAGGCCCAGGACGAGTAAAGGCCCAGTGCACTACTTTTGTGGAAAATGTTTTTCTTATTCTGAATTCTCATCGAGTAATGCAGTACCCTCAGCACCCCTACTTCCTGCAGCTATGCTGCTATAGTCCATAGATATTTAGTGCATGATAATCATGAATGAGATGAGGTCCCTTTAGGATCATCTGGTATGTAAGACTGATTACTATCTGACAGTATGGTTTATCAAAACAAGTACAAAAATATTTACAAAGCACAAATTAATTAGGGCATATTAAGTGAAACACAACATGCAGAATGCCGATAGAAATACTGTAAGAATGTACAATGTGGACTAACCATCTATTATTCAAGAGGGTGGCATCGTATATTATTCTATGCATTACATTTCTATCTGCAACATTCTGAAAGCATACCCCCTAGAGTAGACATCGAGCTTGTTCTAGAGGGCTGACTTGAGATGGACTTTTCATGGTTTCATCTGCAAAACACCTCAACTCCCAAACAACTGGGCTTGACCTGATTAAGACATCTGAGCGGTGCCTATCTCAGAAGGACCTTCATCAACAATGACCTGATTAAGACATCTGAGCGGTGCCTATCTCAGAAGGACCTTCATCAACAATGACCTGATTAAGACATCTGAGCGGTGCCTATCTCAGAAGGACCTTCATCAACAATGACCTGATTAAGACATCTGAGCGGTGCCTATCTCAGAAGGACCTTCATCAACAATGACCTGATTAAGACATCTGAGCGGTGCCTATCTCAGAAGGACCTTCATCAACAATGACCTGATTAAGACATCTGAGCGGTGCCTATCTCAGAAGGACCTTCATCAACAATGACCTGATTAAGACATCTGAGCGGTGCCTATCTCAGAAGGACCTTCATCAACAATGACCTGATTAAGACATCTGAGCGGTGCCTATCTCAGAAGGACCTTCATCAACAATGACCTGATTAAGACATCTGAGCGGTGCCTATCTCAGAAGGACCTTCATCAACAAGCAGATTGACATGTTAGTCTTCCGGTTCAGGATCAGTCTTGGTTGTCATGGCATCCTTCTACTACATAAACATGCCGGCAATGAGTATGTACATCTGAAATGGCACTCTATTCCCACTACCAATGGCCAGGACTAGCAGTGAAATATGCAGGGAATGTGTTATTTAAAGACACACACCCTCTCTTTATGTTATACTTTTGTTCCATGATATAAACAGGGAAATATATATACTTTTTAAGTGTCTTGTGATAAAAAGGGTTGGCAGAATTCCAAACTAACTGAACATGGTTTACATCTTAATCATCAGATTTCCTCATCAACATTATCCTTAAATCAACAATAGACTGGACTGGTTCAAATAAAATAAACCCAGTCTCTCTTTTAGGAAATGAAAACAAAATCTAATTTTGCAAGAGCTGTAAATAGATTGGATTCCCGTAGGACTCCTTTAGAATTGCGGAACCCCAGGCTCAGTGAAGTAGAGGAGCTCTAGCTTTTGGGATGGAGTGACTGAAGGGACAAAATGCATACAGTTACACCCAGGCAGAGAGAGATGGGACATACAGGTCATACACAGCTAAACCTAAATAATACTACATTGTCTTTTCATTGTAGAACTTCAGTACCAAATATTAATTGAGTGTATGTAAACTTCTGACCCACTGGGGGATTAAGAATGACACAATATGCAAGAGTTTACTACGGCAGAGAGGAGGGATGTGGTTAATTGAGTCAACATGAAACCATAAATGGCAGCATCATGATTTATGAGCCTCTGAGGCTGCTATTGAATCTGATCAGCATGGCAGGAATAGAGCTCACCCACTCATATCATATGTATGTATCAGCCTATAAGGCACTTGGACTGCTAATATGTCTCCATTACTCATGAAACAGCCTACAAAGCAGCATCCTGATTTATCAGCCTCTGAAGCTGCTATTACATCTGATAAAGCTCTGAGGCTGAAAGCTAATCTGATCAGCCTGTCAGGAATGGATCTCTGTACATTTTTATTTTATCCACAAAACATGAAGTGTCCTGCGGTTCCGGATTTTTACACAAAATGCTGCTAGTTTTGTCCCAATGCAATGTGTAGATTTTGTGTGTAGACTGTGTCTTGCTTGTGCTGTGGTAATATCCGTAACAGACAGATAGCCTTAATATATATACAGTTGAAGTCGTAAGTTTACATACATTGAGGTTGGAGTCATTAAAGCTCATTTTTCAACCACTTCAAATTTCTTGTTAAATTCTTGTTCTTGTTAACAAACTACCTGTGGATGTATTTCAAGGCCTACCTTCAAACTCAGTGTCTCTTTGCTTGACATCATCGGAAAATCAAAAGACCTAAAAAACAAAAAAGGGAAACCTCCACAAGTCTGGTTCATCGTTGGGAGCAATTTCCAAACGCCTGAAGGTACCATGTTCATCTGTACAAACAATAGTACGCAAGTATAAACACCATGGGACCACGCAGCCATCATACCGCTCAGGAAGGAGACGCATTCTGTCTCCTAGAGATGAACGTACTTGGGTGTGAAAAGTGCAAATCAATCCCAGAACAACAGCAAAGGACCTTGTGAAGATGCTGGAGGAAACAGGTACAAAAGTATCTATATCCACAGTAAAACGAGTCCTATATCGATATAACCTGAAAGGCAGCTCAGCAAAGAAGAAGCCACTGCTCCAAAACCGCCATAAAAGAGCCAGACTACGGTTTGCAACTGCACATGGGGACAAAGATCGTACTTTTGGAGAACTGTCCTCTGGTCTGATGAAACAAAAATAGAACTGTTTGGCCATAATGACCATCGTTATGTTTGGAGGGAAAAGGGGGAGGCTTGCAAGCCGAAGAACACCATCCCAACCGTGAAGCATGGGGGTGGCAGCATCATGTTGTGGGGGTTCTTTGCTGCAGGAGAGACTGGTGCATTTCACAAAATAGATGGCATCATGAAGAGGAAAATTATGTGGAAATATTGAAGTAACATCTCAAGACATCAGTCAGGAAGTTAAAGCTTAGTCGCAAATGGGTCTTCCAAATCAACAAAGACCCCAAGCATACTTCCAAAGTTGTGGCAAAATGGCTTAAGGACAACAAAGTCAAGGTATTGGAGTGGCCATCACAAAGCCCTGACCTCAATCCTATAGAACATTTGTGGGCAGAACTGAAAAAGTGTGTGCGAGCAAGGAGGCCTACAAACCTGACTCAGTTACACCAGCTCTGTCAGGAGGAATGGGCCAAAATTCACCTAACTTATTGCGGGAAGCTTGTGGAAGGCTACCCGAAACGTTTGACCCAAGTTAAACAATTTAAAGGCAATGCTACCAATTACTAATTGAGTGTATGTAAACTTCTGACCCACTGGGAATGTGATGAAAGAAATAAAAGATTAAATATATAATTCTCTCTACTATTATTCTGACATTTCACCTTCTTAAAATAAAGTGGTGATCCTAACTGACCTAAGACAGGGAATTTCTACAAGGATTAAATGTCAGGAATTGTGAAAAACTGAGTTTAAATGTATTTAGCTTAGGTGTATGTAAACTTCCGACTTCAACTGTATATATACATATATACACAGAACCAGTCAAAAGTTTGGACTTGCCTACTCATTCAAGGTTTTTCTTTATTTTTTACTATTTTATACATTGTAGAGGGCACAACAACACTTTTTCCCCCTCAGGAGATTGAAAAGTTTTGGCATGGGTCCCCAGATCCTCAAAAAGTTCTACAGCTGCACCATCAAGGGCATCCTGACCAGTTGCATCACCGCCTGGTATGGCAACTGCTCGGCATCTGACAATAAGGCGCTACAGAGGGTAGTGCGTACGGCCCAGTACATCACTGGTGCCATGCTTCCTGCAATCCAGGACTTATATAATAGGCGCTGTCAGAGGAAAGCCCATAAAATTCTCAGAGATATAGACTGTTTTCTCTGCTACCGCACGGCAAGCGGTACCGGAGCGCCAAGCTTCTAAACAGCTTCTATCCTCAAGCCATAAGACGGTTGAACAATTAATTAAATGGCCACCGGACTATTACTGGACACCTCAATTTATTTTGTACACTGCTGCTACTCGCTGTTTATTTTCTATGCACAGTCACTTCACCCCTACCTACAGTGGCTTGTGAAAGTATTCACCCGGCCTGACATTTTTCCTATTTTGTTGCCATACAACCTGGAATTAAAATAGATTTTGGGGGGGGGGGTTTGTATCATCTGATTTACACAACATGACTACCACTTTGAAGATGCAAAAAAAATTATAATGTTGTGACACAAACAAGAAATGACAAAAAAACAGAAAACATGAATGTGCATAAATACTTTGTAGAGCCACTTTTTGCAGCAATTACAGTGGCAAGTCTCTTGGGTTATGTCTCTATAAGCTTGGAACATCTAGCCACTGGGTTTTTTTCCCATTCTTCAAGGAAAAACTGCTCCAGCTCCTTCAAGTTGGATGGGTTCCGCTGGTGTACAGCAATATTTAAGTCAAACCACAGATTCTCAATTGGATTGAGGTCTGGGATTTGACTAGGTCATTCCAATACATTTAAATGTTTCCCCTTAAACCACTCGAGTGCTGCTTTAGCAGTATGCTTAGGGTCATTGTCCTGCTGGAAGGTGAACCTCCGTCCCAGTCTCAAATCTCTGAGACTGAAACAGGTTTCCCTCAAGAATTTCCCTGTATTTAGCGCCATCCATCATTCCTTCAATTCTGACCAGAATCCCAGTCCCTGCAGATGAAAAACATTCCCACAGCATGATGCTGCCACCACCATGCTTCACTGTGGGAATGCTGTTCTCGGGGTGATGAGAAGCGTTGGGTTTGCGCCAGACATAGTGTTTTCCTTGATGGCCAAAAAACAACATTTTTGTCTCATCTGACCAGAGTACCTTCTTCCATATGTTTGGAGAGTCTCCCACATGCCTTTTGGTGAACACCAAACATGTTCGCTTATTTTTTTCTTTAAGCAATGCCTTTTTTTCTGGCCACTCATCCGTAAAGCCCAGCTCTGTGGAGTGTACAGCTTAAGGTGGTCCTATGGACAGATACTCTAATCTCCGCTGTGGAGCTTTGCAGCTCATTCAGGCTTATCTTTGGTCTCTTTGTTGCCTCTGATTAATGCCCTCCTTGCCTGGTCCGGGAGTTTTGGTTCTTTCCATTTTTGAATTATGGATTTGGTGCTCCGTGGGATGTTCAAAGTTTCGGATATGTTTTTATAATCCAACCCTGATCTGTACTTCTCCTCAACTTTGTCCCTGACCTGTTTGGAGAGCCCCTAGGTATTCATGGTGCCCCTTGCCTAGTGGTGTTGCAGACTCTGGAGCCTTTCAGAACAGGTGTATATATAATGAGATCATGTGACAGAACATTTGACAATTAGATTGCACGCAGGTGGACATTATTTAACTAATTATGTGACTTCTGAAGGTAATTGGTTGCACCAGATCTTGTTTAGGGACTTCATAGCAAAGGGAGTGAATACATATGCACGCACCACTTTTCAGTTTTTAATTTTTTTTACATTATGTTAAACAAGAAAAAAATGTAATTTCACTTCACAAATTTGGACTATTTTGTGTATGTCCATTACATGAAATCCAAATAAAAATACATTTAAATTACAGGTTGTAATGCAACAAAATAGGAAAAACGCCAAGGGGGATGAATACTTTTGCAAGGCACTGTACATGTACAAATTACCTCTAACCTGTACCTCCGTGCACTGACTCGGTACCTGTACCCCCTGTACATAGCCTCGTTATTGTTATGCTATTGTGTTACTTTTTATAATTTTTTTACTTTAGTTTATTTGGTAAATACTTTCTTAACTCTTCTTGAACTGCACTGTTGGTTAAGGGCTTGTGAGTAAGCATTTCACGGTAAGGTCTACACTTGTGGCAAATAAAATTTGATTTGATGAGAAGAAGAGACTTGCTTGGGCCAAGAAACACGAGCAATGGACATTAGACCTTTGGAAATCTGCCATTTTGGTCTGATGAGTCCAAATTTGAGATTTTTGGATCCAACCTCTGTGTCTTTGTGAGACACAGAGTATGTGAATGGATGATCTCCGCATGTGTGGTTACCACCCTGAAGCATGGAGGAGGAGGTGTGATAGGGTGGGGAGGTGCTTTGCTGGTGACACTGTCTGTGATGTATTTAGAATTCAAGGCACACTTAACCAGTATGGCTACCACAGATTTCTGCAACGATACGCCATCCCGTCTTGTTTGCTCATAGTGGGACTATCATTTGTTTTTCAACAGGACAATGACCCAACACACCTCCAGGCTGTGTAAGGACTATTTGACCAAGAAGGAGAGTGATGGAATGCTGCATCAGATGACCTGGCCTCAAACCAATTGAGATGGTTTGGGATGAGTTGGACCGCAGAGTGAAGGAAAAACAGCCAACAAATGCTCAGCATATGTGGGAACTCCTTCAAGACTGTTGGAAAAGCATTCCAGGTGAAGCTGGTTGAGAGAATGCCAAGAGTGTGCAAAGCTGTCATCAAGGCAAAGGGAGGCTACTTAGAAGAATCTCAAATATAAAATATATTTTGATTTGTTTAACGCTTTTTTGGTTACTACATGAGTCCATGTGTGTTATTTCATAGTTTTGATGTCTTCACTATTATTCTACAATGTAAAAAATAATAAAATAAAGAAAAACCCTTGAATCAGTAGGTGTGTCCAAACTTTTGAATGGTACTGTGTTTTTGGAATGTTCATTCAAATCGCCACAGTTTTTATTTCAGCTGTTCAGAAATATGAGGCAGAGACAGATGCTAACTATATTACCTTTTTTCCTCTAGGCATCAGCTTTCTGGCGGTGTTTGAATGTGGCTCAATGGTTCTTTGTTCCTTGCATGCGATTGGCTCTGGTGTTGGGCAGACCCATTGCCAGGATAAGGGGATAGTTGAAATCATCGAGAGGGCAATATTTTTTTGGGTTCTTTGCATTGAAATGGTATTGAATTGTGCTTATATCACGCTATACCACAATAAACAAGATTACGAGACTCCGAGATCATTGAGTGCTTTTGAAGTGACAGTGAGGTTGGCGCAAAATCTGTAGTCAATCTCAGCGAACAGAACAAAACAGAGGTAGTATGCATAGTAAACTAAATATCAGATCAATAAAGGCATGACCTAATCTACTAAACAAAAATATAAACGCAACATGTAAAGTGTTAGTGCCATGTTTCATGAGCTGAAATAAAAGAGCTCAGAAATTTTCCATATGCACAAAAAGCTTATTTTCTTCAAATTTTGTTCACAAATTTGTTTACATCCCTGTTAGTGAGCATTTCTCCTTTGCCAAGATAATCCATCAATCTGGCAGGGGTGGCATATCAAGAAGCTGATTAAACAGCATTATCATTATACAGGTGCACCTTGTGTTGGGTACAATAAAAGGCCACTCAAAAATGTGCAGTTTTGAGTGTGCAATTGGCATGCTGACAGCAGGAATGTCCACCAGAGCTGTTGCCAGATAATTTAATGTTAATTTCTCTACCATGTTGTCTTCGAGAATTTGGCAGTACGTCCAACCGGCCTCACAACCGCAGACCACGTGTACCCACGTCAGCCCAGGACCTCCACATCCGGCTTCTTCACCTGCGGGATTGTCTGAGACCAGCCACCCGGACAGGTGATGATAATGAGGAGTATTTCTGTTTCTAATAAAGCACTTTTTGGGGGAAAAACTCATTCTGATTGGGTGGACCTGGCTCCCCAGTGGTTAGGCCTGGCTCCAAAGTGGGTAAGCCTATGCCCTCCCAGGCCTACCCATGGCTGTGCCCCTGCACAGTCATGTGAAATCCATGGATTAGAGCCTAATGAATCGATTTCAATTGACTGATTTCCTTATATGAACTGTAACTCAACTTTTCTGAACACTTGCAGCCTCATTGATCCTCTGTGGAACTTCCTGAGTAATCGATCATTCCATTCTCTCCAAAACTTTTTGTAAGATCCCCCTCAAATGCCAGTTGGATTAGTTAAGCTTTCATTCAGTGTAGCATGCTTCTTCTCTGCTGGCTGAACACGTTTCTCTAAGTGGAAAATTAGTTCTCGCACATAGCTTCCTCAGTGACAATCCCACTAATAAGCCCTATGATTTCATTTAGAATAATGTGTGATGTGTATGTGGCATTGTGGGGTGTGGTGCTAAACACCTTGGCGAGTTCCTTGTCTTTTCAGAGAGTATGTTCCATCATAGACAGAAAAAGTCCACTGCCCCCCTCCACTCTTGACTCTATTGCGTCCAATGTCCCCCTCAGTGGTTGCTGGTTTGAAACAAGGAGCTCAATAAATGTCCACAATCGCCAACACTTACATGTGATTTCTTGCCAGCTGCCCATCATTAACAAGTGTTGACCGCTGAGTACCCATACCCAAACTAGTTTTTCTTTCCACAGTACAGTTCATTTAAAATGCTCTTCGCATTATGCATGCCTAGCGAATCCATTAGTATCAATAGCATGCTTCCAGTCAGAATACCAAGATTTGGTGAAGGCCTTGTCTGCATTAACAATGGACCCAACACAGAACTTTCGACATGGGAGAATTTTTTTTTGCATCTGCAGTAACCAAGTATTCCAGACACTCTCTTCCTATGAACCAGTTGCTATTAAACAAATGTTTTTGGATAGAAAACCTACAGCTAGGGTAGGATTCTAGGCTAACCTGGGCTGGCTCCTCTGTTCCAAGATAGTCAGGAACAGTTGGAGGTGGATAGGGCTGTGGAGCCATTATCCTGGCGGAGCTTGTGAAAGAGGGGGAAGGCTCTGCACGCGGAGCTAGCTGGAGTTCGGGGCTTGGCGGCGGGCCTCGGTTGTTTGATGGTGCTGCTGCTCATCGCTCACCTTCGGCTTTGTTTGGATACTTTGGCAGGGAGCCAATGTTTGATATCCATCGTGGCAGTGGGAGATTAGCTGGTTCAAGTTAGCTAAATAGGCTAAGGCTAATAACACTAACACTTTTTACAGATAGCTAAGAAGCTAACTAAACTATGTATTGGTGTGAGGTAGAGTTGAGTGAAGCAGCTTCAATGATAAACTTGTCACCACCATTATAAATCAAAATAAAATATTACAGGAGGAGGCACATCACGTTATTCACTTAGCCTACCACAGATGAGAAGTGTTTTTTCCGGTATGGTCTTGGCAGCATACAGCCTGGGAGACACCGCTGCCGGTTAGGCGCTGTTCAGGCCTTAAATGCCAGACGAGCCATCAGCTCTGAGTCGGCGTGTTTTGTGAATACTGTAATGTGTGGACCAGTGGCGCAACAATATTTTTGGTTTTTGCGCTTGACTGAAACTGGGGGACGACGTGCTCGGGAATGCGTGCGGATCGCGAGATTGAGAACAAACAGCCCCGGTGAATGGAAGCTCTGTGCTGCCCACCGCAAGCCCGAGAACAAAAGACTATGGCCACTGAGTTCGGACACAAAAGCACGGTCATGCAGAAATCATGAGACCGGCACAGTGGGTGGTAAAACAACAGTAAGAATGGCCTGCTCATTTTAATCTCGATCAACACTTTCTAATCTTCATTGCCCACTAATTCCCTGTCTGGAACCTGACAAACTCTCCTGCCTAGACTACTGCATAATAATTAGACTAGTAAATATTTCTGTTCATACCAATTCTGCTTTTATGTAGCATATTGCTTTTTTTATCCCTCACAAATGGCCAAAAAAATGTATTTATTATGCTTAGCCGACCCACTACCTCTCTAAATTCCCGTGTGGCTCAGTTGGTAGAGCATGGCGCTTGCAACGCCAGGGTTGTGGGTTCTATTCCCACGGGGGACCAGTACAAAAAAAAAAGTATGAATGTATGTACTTGTAAGTCGCTCTGGATAAGAGCGTCTGCTAAATGACTTAAATGTAATGTAAATGTAAATTCAGAACTCCTCCTGCAGAACAAAGGGGGAGAAGAACAGAGAGAAAAAGAGAGAACTGAGAGGACAGGACATACTGTAGTGGTAGTGACAGGTGTGCCGACCTGGAAGATGGATGGATGTCAGTAGGTACAGAACAGAGGGGCAGGCTGTGTACAGAGAGTGCCTGCCCTGGGCTTGTTGGAGCTGGCCGGTGGTGCATTGTGGGAGAGGGTAGGGTGAGGGTATGAAGTGAAGAATGTTCTTAATTAGAACAAACGAGGCCTGGACCCTGCCAGAGAGTGGAGGAACACAGTGAATGAAAGGACTAGACACTGTTCTCTCTTCTAGTAATGGATCTGTCAACAGCTACATTGTGTGTGTTTGTGTGTGTGTGTGTCTGTGTCACTTCTGAAGAACTTAATGCGGGGTGCTGCTGTTTCATTTTGTGTATGCACTTAGCAGACGCTTAGCCAGAATGACTCACGGTCAGTGCATTCAAACATATTTAGTAGGGTAAAACAACCACATATCACAGTCATTGCAAGTAGGCTCTTCTTCAAAATAGCTGTTATCAGCAGAATCAGTGCCAGGAAGATAAGACAAGTTCAGGTACGAGTGCAAGAAATATAAGGTTGGTGAAGAGTTCTGTTTTCAGTTGTTTTCAAAACTTGGGGAGGGATACTGCTGTTCTGTCTTTCTCTGTCAGCAACTGTGAGTCTTGAGCCAACTTCCTTTTCTGAAACAGGAAACTGTGAAATGAGAACAGGAACCAGTCACCAAGTGCAGCAGACAGATTCTCAGAAGTGTGATCATACAGTGAGAGCCGACCACTGTGACTTCCATTTGCATCCTCCATCCTGCACAAAACCCTAGACGTCCTGTCTATGAAATACTGCCTGTTCTCCAAGACTCATGTCTATGAAACCCTGCCCGTTCTCCTAGAGGTCATGTCTATGAAACCCTGCCCGTTCTCCTAGAGGTCATGTCTATGAAACCCTGCCCGTTCTCCAAGACTCATGTCTATGAAACCCTGCCCGTTCTCCAAGACTCATGTCTATGAAACCCTGCCCGTTCTCCTAGAGGTCATGCCTATGAAACCCTGCCCGTTCTCCTAGACGTCATGTCTATGAAACCCTGCCTGTTCTCCTAGAGGTCATGTCTATGAAACCCTGCCCGTTCTCCTAGAGGTCATGCCTATGAAACCCTGCCCGTTCTCCTAGAGGTCATGTCTATGAAACCCTGCCCGTTCTCCTAGAGGTCATGCCTATGAAACCCTGCCCGTTCTCCTAGACGTCATGTCTATGAAACCCTGCCCGTTCTCCTAGAGGTCATGTCTATGAAACCCTGCCCGTTCTCCTAGAGGTCATGTCTATGAAACCCTGCCCGTTCTCCTAGAGGTCATGTCTATGAAACCCTGCCCGTTCTCCTAGAGGTCATGCCTATGAAACCCTGCCCGTTCTCCTAGACGTCATGTCTATGAAACCCTGCCCGTTCTCCTAGACGTCATGTCTATGAAACCCTGCCCGTTCTCCTAGAGGTCATGTCTATGAAACCCTGCCTGTTCTCCTAGAGGTCATGTCTA
Organism: Salvelinus namaycush; assembly: GCF_016432855.1. Classification (NCBI taxonomy): domain Eukaryota; kingdom Metazoa; phylum Chordata; class Actinopteri; order Salmoniformes; family Salmonidae; genus Salvelinus; species Salvelinus namaycush. Next base: position 63,601,863 of record NC_052311.1, on the reverse strand, counting down.
TGAAACCCTGCCCGTTCTCCTAGAGGTCATGTCTATGAAACCCTGCCCGTTCTCCTAGAGGTCATGTCTATGAAACCCTGCCCGTTCTCCTAGAGGTCATGCCTATGAAACCCTGCCCGTTCTCCTAGACGTCATGTCTATGAAACCCTGCCTGTTCTCCTAGAGGTCATGTCTATGAAACCCTGCCTGTTCTCCTAGAGGTCATGTCTATGAAACCCTGCCCGTTCTCCTAGAGGTCATGCCTATGAAACCCTGCCCGTTCTCCTGGAGGTCATGCCTATGAAACCCTGCCCGTTCTCCTGGAGGTCATGTCTATGAAACCCTGCCCGTTCTCCTGGACGTCATGCCTATGAAACCCTGCCCGTTCTCCTAGAGGTCATGCCTATGAAACCCTGCCCGTTCTCCTAGAGGTCATGTCTATGAAACCCTGCCCGTTCTCCTAGAGGTCATGCCTATGAAACCCTGCCCGTTCTCCTGGAGGTCATGCCTATGAAACCCTGCCCGTTCTCCTAGAGGTCATGCCTATGAAACCCTGCCCGTTCTCCTAGAGGTCATGCCTATGAAACCCTGCCCGTTCTCCTAGAGGTCATGTCTATGAAACCCTGCCCGTTCTCCTAGACGTCATGTCTATGAAACCCTGCCCGTTCTCCGAGAGGTCATGTCTATGAAACCCTGCCCGTTCTCCTAGACGTCATGTCTATGAAACCCTGCCTGTTCTCCTAGAGGTCATGTCTATGAAACCCTGCCCGTTCTCCTAGAGGTCATGTCTATGAAACCCTGCCCGTTCTCCTAGACGTCATGTCTATGAAACCCTGCCCGTTCTCCTAGAGGTCATGTCTATGAAACCCTGCCCGTTCTCCTAGAGGTCATGTCTATGAAACCCTGCCCGTTCTCCTAGAGGTCATGTCTATGAAACCCTGCCCGTTCTCCTAGAGGTCATGTCTATGAAACCCTGCCCGTTCTCCTAGAGGTCATGTCTATGAAACCCTGCCCGTTCTCCTAGAGGTCATGTCTATGAAACCCTGCCCGTTCTCCTAGAGGTCATGTCTATGAAACCCTGCCCGTTCTCCTAGAGGTCATGTCTATGAAACCCTGCCCGTTCTCCTAGAGGTCATGTCTATGAAACCCTGCCCGTTCTCCTAGACGTCATGTCTATGAAACCCTGCCCGTTCTCCTAGAGGTCATGTCTATGAAACCCTGCCTGTTCTCCTAGAGGTCATGTCTATGAAACCCTGCCCGTTCTCCTAGAGGTCATGTCTATGAAACCCTGCCCGTTCTCCTAGACGTCATGTCTATGAAACCCTGCCCGTTCTCCTAGAGGTCATGTCTATGAAACCCTGCCCGTTCTCCTAGAGGTCATGTCTATGAAACCCTGCCTGTTCTCCTAGAGGTCATGTCTATGAAACCCTGCCCGTTCTCCTAGAGGTCATGTCTATGAAACCCTGCCCGTTCTCCTAGAGGTCATGTCTATGAAACCCTGCCCGTTCTCCTAGAGGTCATGTCTATGAAACCCTGCCCGTTCTCCTAGAGGTCATGTCTATGAAACCCTGCCCGTTCTCCTAGAGGTCATGTCTATGAAACCCTGCCCGTTCTCCTAGAGGTCATGTCTATGAAACCCTGCCTGTTCTCCTAGAGGTCATGTCTATGAAACCCTGCCCGTTCTCCTAGAGGTCATGTCTATGAAACCCTGCCCGTTCTCCTAGAGGTCATGTCTATGAAACCCTGCCCGTTCTCCTAGACGTCATGTCTATGAAACCCTGCCCGTTCTCCTAGAGGTCATGTCTATGAAACCCTGCCCGTTCTCCTAGAGGTCATGTCTATGAAACCCTGCCCGTTCTCCTAGAGGTCATGTCTATGAAACCCTGCCCGTTCTCCTAGAGGTCATGTCTATGAAACCCTGCCCGTTCTCCTAGACGTCATGTCTATGAAACCCTGCCCGTTCTCCGAGAGGTCATGTCTATGAAACCCTGCCCGTTCTCCTAGACGTCATGTCTATGAAACCCTGCCTGTTCTCCTAGAGGTCATGTCTATGAAACCCTGCCCGTTCTCCTAGAGGTCATGTCTATGAAACCCTGCCCGTTCTCCTAGACGTCATGTCTATGAAACCCTGCCCGTTCTCCTAGAGGTCATGTCTATGAAACCCTGCCCGTTCTCCTAGAGGTCATGTCTATGAAACCCTGCCCGTTCTCCTAGAGGTCATGTCTATGAAACCCTGCCCGTTCTCCTAGAGGTCATGTCTATGAAACCCTGCCCGTTCTCCTAGACGTCATGTCTATGAAACCCTGCCCGTTCTCCTAGACGTCATGTCTATGAAACCCTGCCCGTTCTCCTAGAGGTCATGTCTATGAAACCCTGCCCGTTCTCCTAGAGGTCATGTCTATGAAACCCTGCCCGTTCTCCTAGAGGTCATGTCTATGAAACCCTGCCTGTTCTCCAAGACGTCATGTCTATAAAACCCTGCCCGTTCTCCTAGAGGTCATGTCTATGAAACCCTGCCCGTTCTCCTAGACGTCATGTCTATGAAACCCTGCCCGTTCTCCTAGAGGTCATGCCTATGAAACCCTGCCCGTTCTCCTGGAGGTCATGTCTATGAAACCCTGCCTGTTCTCCTAGAGGTCATGTCTATGAAACCCTGCCCGTTCTCCTAGACGTCATGTCTATGAAACCCTGCCCGTTCTCCTAGAGGTCATGTCTATGAAACCCTGCCCGTTCTCCTAGAGGTCATGTCTATGAAACCCTGCCCGTTCTCCTAGACGTCATGTCTATGAAACCCTGCCCGTTCTCCTAGAGGTCATGTCTATGAAACCCTGCCCGTTCTCCTAGACGTCATGTCTATGAAACCCTGCCCGTTCTCCTAGACGTCATGTCTATGAAACCCTGCCCGTTCTCCTAGAGGTCATGTCTATGAAACCCTGCCCGTTCTCCTAGAGGTCATGTCTATGAAACCCTGCCCGTTCTCCTAGAGGTCATGTCTATGAAACCCTGCCCGTTCTCCTAGAGGTCATGTCTATGAAACCCTGCCCGTTCTCCTAGAGGTCATGTCTATGAAACCCTGCCCGTTCTCCTAGAGGTCATGTCTATGAAACCCTGCCCGTTCTCCTAGAGGTCATGTCTATGAAACCCTGCCCGTTCTCCTAGAGGTCATGTCTATGAAACCCTGCCCGTTCTCCTAGAGGTCATGTCTATGAAACCCTGCCCGTTCTCCTAGAGGTCATGTCTATGAAACCCTGCCCGTTCTCCTAGAGGTCATGTCTATGAAACCCTGCCCGTTCTCCTAGACGTCATGTCTATGAAACCCTGCCCGTTCTCCTAGAGGTCATGTCTATGAAACCCTGCCTGTTCTCCTAGAGGTCATGTCTATGAAACCCTGCCCGTTCTCCTAGAGGTCATGTCTATGAAACCCTGCCCGTTCTCCTAGACGTCATGTCTATGAAACCCTGCCCGTTCTCCTAGAGGTCATGTCTATGAAACCCTGCCCGTTCTCCTAGAGGTCATGTCTATGAAACCCTGCCTGTTCTCCTAGAGGTCATGTCTATGAAACCCTGCCCGTTCTCCTAGAGGTCATGTCTATGAAACCCTGCCCGTTCTCCTAGAGGTCATGTCTATGAAACCCTGCCCGTTCTCCTAGAGGTCATGTCTATGAAACCCTGCCCGTTCTCCTAGAGGTCATGTCTATGAAACCCTGCCCGTTCTCCTAGAGGTCATGTCTATGAAACCCTGCCCGTTCTCCTAGAGGTCATGTCTATGAAACCCTGCCTGTTCTCCTAGAGGTCATGTCTATGAAACCCTGCCCGTTCTCCTAGAGGTCATGTCTATGAAACCCTGCCCGTTCTCCTAGAGGTCATGTCTATGAAACCCTGCCCGTTCTCCTAGACGTCATGTCTATGAAACCCTGCCCGTTCTCCTAGAGGTCATGTCTATGAAACCCTGCCCGTTCTCCTAGAGGTCATGTCTATGAAACCCTGCCCGTTCTCCTAGAGGTCATGTCTATGAAACCCTGCCCGTTCTCCTAGAGGTCATGTCTATGAAACCCTGCCCGTTCTCCTAGACGTCATGTCTATGAAACCCTGCCCGTTCTCCGAGAGGTCATGTCTATGAAACCCTGCCCGTTCTCCTAGACGTCATGTCTATGAAACCCTGCCTGTTCTCCTAGAGGTCATGTCTATGAAACCCTGCCCGTTCTCCTAGAGGTCATGTCTATGAAACCCTGCCCGTTCTCCTAGACGTCATGTCTATGAAACCCTGCCCGTTCTCCTAGAGGTCATGTCTATGAAACCCTGCCCGTTCTCCTAGAGGTCATGTCTATGAAACCCTGCCCGTTCTCCTAGAGGTCATGTCTATGAAACCCTGCCCGTTCTCCTAGAGGTCATGTCTATGAAACCCTGCCCGTTCTCCTAGACGTCATGTCTATGAAACCCTGCCCGTTCTCCTAGACGTCATGTCTATGAAACCCTGCCCGTTCTCCTAGAGGTCATGTCTATGAAACCCTGCCCGTTCTCCTAGAGGTCATGTCTATGAAACCCTGCCCGTTCTCCTAGAGGTCATGTCTATGAAACCCTGCCTGTTCTCCAAGACGTCATGTCTATAAAACCCTTCCCGTTCTCCTAGAGGTCATGTCTATGAAACCCTGCCCGTTCTCCTAGACGTCATGTCTATGAAACCCTGCCCGTTCTCCTAGAGGTCATGCCTATGAAACCCTGCCCGTTCTCCTGGAGGTCATGTCTATGAAACCCTGCCTGTTCTCCTAGAGGTCATGTCTATGAAACCCTGCCCGTTCTCCTAGACGTCATGTCTATGAAACCCTGCCCGTTCTCCTAGAGGTCATGTCTATGAAACCCTGCCCGTTCTCCTAGAGGTCATGTCTATGAAACCCTGCCCGTTCTCCTAGACGTCATGTCTATGAAACCCTGCCCGTTCTCCTAGAGGTCATGTCTATGAAACCCTGCCCGTTCTCCTAGACGTCATGTCTATGAAACCCTGCCCGTTCTCCTAGACGTCATGTCTATGAAACCCTGCCCGTTCTCCTAGAGGTCATGTCTATGAAACCCTGCCCGTTCTCCTAGAGGTCATGTCTATGAAACCCTGCCCGTTCTCCTAGAGGTCATGTCTATGAAACCCTGCCCGTTCTCCTAGAGGTCATGTCTATGAAACCCTGCCCGTTCTCCTAGAGGTCATGTCTATGAAACCCTGCCCGTTCTCCTAGAGGTCATGTCTATGAAACCCTGCCCGTTCTCCTAGAGGTCATGTCTATGAAACCCTGCCCGTTCTCCTAGAGGTCATGTCTATGAAACCCTGCCCGTTCTCCTAGAGGTCATGCCTATGAAACCCTGCCCGTTCTCCTAGAGGTCATGTCTATGAAACCCTGCCCGTTCTCCTAGAGGTCATGTCTATGAAACCCTGCCCGTTCTCCTAGACGTCATGTCTATGAAACCCTGCCCGTTCTCCTAGAGGTCATGCCTATGAAACCCTGCCCGTTCTCCTAGACGTCATGTCTATGAAACCCTGCCCGTTCTCCTAGACGTCATGTCTATGAAACCCTGCCTGTTCTCCTAGAGGTCATGCCTATGAAACCCTGCCTGTTCTCCTAGAGGTCATGCCTATGAAACCCTGCCCGTTCTCCTAGAGGTCATGTCTATGAAACCCTGCCCGTTCTCCTAGAGGTCATGTCTATGAAACCCTGCCCGTTCTCCTAGAGGTCATGTCTATGAAACCCTGCCCGTTCTCCTAGAGGTCATGTCTATGAAACCCTGCCCGTTCTCCTAGAGGTCATGTCTATGAAACCCTGCCCGTTCTCCTAGAGGTCATGTCTATGAAACCTTGCCCGTTCTCCTAGAGGTCATGCCTATGAAACCCTGCCCGTTCTCCTAGACGTCATGTCTATGAAACCCTGCCCGTTCTCATAGAGGTCATGTCTATTAAACCCTGCCCGTTCTCCTAGAGGTCATGCCTATGAAACCCTGCCCGTTCTCCTAGAGGTCATGTCTATGAAACCCTGCCCGTTCTCCTAGACGTCATGTCTATGAAACCCTGCCCGTTCTCCTAGAGGTCATGCCTATGAAACCCTGCCCGTTCTCCTAGAGGTCATGCCTATGAAACCCTGCCCGTTCTCCTAGAGGTCATGTCTATGAAACCCTGCCCGTTCTCCTAGACGTCATGTCTATGAAACCCTGCCCGTTCTCCTAGAGGTCATGTCTATGAAACCCTGCCCGTTCTCCTAGAGGTCATGTCTATGAAACCCTGCCCGTTCTCCTAGAGGTCATGTCTATGAAACCCTGCCCGTTCTCCTAGAGGTCATGTCTATGAAACCCTGCCCGTTCTCCTAGACGTCATGTCTATGAAACCCTGCCTGTTCTCCAAGACGTCATGTCTATGAAACCCTGCCCGTTCTCCTAGAGGTCATGTCTATGAAACCCTGCCCGTTCTCCTAGAGGTCATGTCTATGAAACCCTGCCCGTTCTCCTAGACGTCATGTATATGAAACCCTGCCCGTTCTCCTAGAGGTCATGTCTATGAAACCCTGCCCGTTCTCCTAGAGGTCATGTCTATGAAACCTTGCCCGTTCTCCTAGACGTCATGTATATGAAACCCTGCCCGTTCTCCTAGAGGTCATGCCTATGAAACCCTGCCCGTTCTCCTAGAGGTCATGTCTATGAAACCCTGCCCGTTCTCCTAGAGGTCATGTCTATGAAACCCTGCGTGTTCTCCTAGAGGTCATGCCTATGAAACCCTGCCCGTTCTCCTAGAGGTCATGTCTATGAAACCCTGCCCGTTCTCCTAGAGGTCATGTCTATGAAACCCTGCCCGTTCTCCTAGAGGTCATGCCTATGAAACCCTGCCCGTTCTCCTAGAGGTCATGTCTATGAAACCCTGCCCGTTCTCCTGGAGGTCATGTCTATGAAACCCTGCCCGTTCTCCTAGAGGTCATGTCTATGAAACCCTGCCCGTTCTCCTAGACGTCATGTCTATGAAACCCTGCCCGTTCTCCTAGAGGTCATGTCTATGAAACCCTGCCTGTTCTCCTAGAGGTCATGTCTATGAAACCCTGCCCGTTCTCCTAGACGTCATGTCTATGAAACCCTGCCCGTTCTCCTAGAGGTCATGCCTATGAAACCCTGCCCGTTCTCCTAGAGGTCATGTCTATGAAACCCTGCCCGTTCTCCTAGAGGTCATGTCTATGAAACCCTGCCCGTTCTCCTAGAGGTCATGTCTATGAAACCCTGCCCGTTCTCCTAGACGTCATGTCTATGAAACCCTGCCCGTTCTCCAAGACGTCATGCCTATGTAAGAATATTTTAAGATAATACACAACGCAGAGGACGAGAGGACTAAAGGTTTTCAGTTCAACATCTGTTTATAATCTGTGTGCCACGTTTTCATTGGTCTGAATCCTGTACATTGAGTCTAAAATAGGATACTTGTTATTTGTCCATTGGCCCAATTTTACTGCAAGGAATTCTAATTGGTCAACCATAGGCTAGGGCTGTGGGTTATAAATTACATCCTGTCGCTTTGTTCTGTGGAGAGAATCACACGGGAGAATCACTGAGGACAGGGGAGAATGAACATCTACCATCTACCTCCCCACATGATTTGTTCTCTTTTAATAAACCTATTTTCCTCCCACTGATTTTCTTTGGGGTCTGTGTTATTGAAGAGTAACATCAACTGCTAACACCTATGAAACACTGCCTGTCCTCCTCCAACACATCACTACTTATGAAACACTGCCTGTCCTCCTCCAACACGTCACTACTTATGAAACACTGCCTGTCCTCCTCCAACACGTCACTACTTATGAAACCCTGCCTGTCCTCCTCCAAGACATCACTACTTATGAAAGCCTGCCTGTCCTCCTCCAAGACATCACTACTTATGAAACCCTGCCTGTCCTCCTCCAAGACATCACTACTTATGAAACCCTGCCTGTCCTCCTCCAACACGTCACTACTTATGAAACCCTGCCTGTCCTCCAACACGTCACTACTTATGAAACCCTGCCTGTCCTCCTCCAACACGTCACTACTTATGAAACCCTGCCTGTCTTCCTCCAAGACATCACTACTTATGAAACCCTGCCTGTCCTCCTCCAAGACTTCACTACTTATGAAACCCTGCCTGTCCTCCTCCAACACGTCACTACTTATGAAACCCTGCCCGTTCTCCTCCAAGACATCACTGCATATGAAACATCTATAAAATGAGAGGGATGTAGAGGAGGCACCTTCATTACTGAGAAGGAAAATCCTGCAGAAAGAAACACTTTCAACTATCCACAAAAAATCTGAATGACATGCATTGCTTAAGTCTAGTTTGGAAACGCTTGCTTTCGGTCCAAAAACAAGTAAATCCTGACCAATAAAAAAGGAATTTGATCATTTGACAGGGACCCACAAGTTTGATTACGTGGGATTGACAGACATGACTTTTGCTTAGTCTATCACTGTCTCCCTCCCCTCTCTCACATCCTGTCTGTGGTCTCAGAGCTGTTGCCAGGGAAACCAATCGGCCAACATCTCCACTGGTCATGTGGTCTCTCTAAGCCAATAACATTGCATTGCCAGGGAGCTGTGAAAGCCTGCTGTAGTCAACAGAAGGAGGGGGAGAGAGAGGTGTGTGTGGTGTGTTACGTGCACTCAGACACACTCCATCTCCACCCTACTGATGTGGTCATGATATAAGGCACAAATTATTTTTTATTTTTTTAAATCAGCAAACATTCTCACTGATCAGAAAGCTCTTCAAGACTACCAGTATGCAGAAACTGGTTACATTAGCAGAAATGCTTTGAATTGATCCAACACCTCCACCCTCTGTTACAAAGTGGGCATTGCATTGAACTGATTTCTAGTAATGACAATTGCCATCGTATGGAGATTAGCTTCTTTGGAACACTTACAAGCTGCAGAATCAATGTCAGTCTATGCTGTGACTGAGCCCAGTCATAAAATGTATAAGATTGATTGGAATTTCTCAGTCAAAAAATTTGCATTCCTAATGACCAACAACTATTCAATAGACCGACTATCACAGAAACATCATTGTAACTCAAACATGTCCAGCTGAACTAAATGGTATATCAAAGTAAAAAGTACCCTGTCAAAATAGCGAGAATTAATGTTGAAACTACAAGCCAATGTCTCTCATGGTGCAAAGTAGATGAGATTGACCACATCACTCTTGTAAGAAACATACTGTTGAAAATTCCAAATTGTTTGTATAATTCACTTACATACAGCTGACACAGTACTAACCCACCAGACATAACACCAGGGGTCACTTCACGGTCCCCAAATCCAGAATGCACTCAAGGTAATGCACAGTATCGTATCGAGCGATGGTTGCATGGAACTGACTTCCAACTCGGGTCACTCAGGCAAGCGGCAAAAACAATTTTTTAAAAACAAAGTGAGGCAACACCTCATGGCCTCTAACCCTGTATGACAGAGATCATCAACTAGATTCAGCCACGGGCCGAATTACAAATCATTTGTAGATGCAAATTGACCACAAGAAGCCCAAACAGACATAACACTGGACTAAAACATAAAAATGGCAAACCTTGCTTACATTACTAAATGATAAAATATATATCTCTATTATGTGTGGGAATACTTTGGATTAACACAATTAAAATCACTTTGAGCTGATTTGCTAGTGTTTTTTTTTACAGTATTTTATGTCCAACAATAAAAAATTAACAGGGGGTCCAAATAAAATCACCAGCGGGCCTGAATCGGCCCACCAGTTGGGGAACCCTGCTGAATGACCTAAAATCTTGTATGTACAGTTGAAGTCGGAAGTTTACATACACTTAGGTTGGAATCATTAAAACTCGTTTTTCAACCACTCCACAAATTTCTTGTTAACAAACTGTAGTTGTGGCAAGTCGGTTAGGACATCTACTTCGGGCATGACAGAAGTCATTTTTCCAACAACTGTTTACAGACAGATTATTTCACTTATAATTCACTGTATCACAATTCCAGTGGGTCAGAAGTTTACATACACCAAGTTGACTGTGCCTTTAAACAGCTTAGAAAATTCAAAAAAATGATGTCATGGCTTTAGAAGCTTTTGATAGGCTAACTGACATAATTTGAGTCAATTGGAAGTGTACCTGTGGATGTATCTCAAGGCCTACCTTCAAACTCAGTGCCTCTTTGCTTGACATCATGGGAAAATCAAAAGAAATCAGCCAAGACCTCAGAAAAAAAATTGTAGACCTCCACAAGTCTGGTTCATCCTTGGGAGCAATTTCCAAACACCTGCAGGTACCATGTTCATCTGTACAAACAATAGTACGCAAGTATAAACACCATGGGACCACGCAGCCATCATACCGCTCAGGAAGGAGACGCATTCTGTCTCCTAGAGATGAAAGTACTTTGGTGCTAAAAGTACAAATCAATCCCAGAACAGCAAAGGACCTTATGAAGATGCTGGAGGAAACAGGTACAAAAGTATATATATCCACAGTAAACCGAGTCCTATATCAACATAACCCGAAAGGCCGCTCAGCAAGGAAGAAGCCACTGCTCCAAATCCGCGATAAAAAAGCCAGACTATGGTTTGCAACTGCACATGGGGACAAAGATCGTACTTTTTGGAGAAATGTCCTCTGGTCTGATGAAACAAAAATAGAACTGTTTGGCCATAATGACCATCGTTATGTTTGGAGGAAAAAGGGGGAGGCTTGCAAGCCGTAGAACACCTTCCCAACCGTGAAGCACGGGGGTGCCAGCATCATGTTGTGGGGGTGCTTTGCTGCAGGAGGGACTGGTGCACTTCACAAAATAGTTGGCATCATGAAGAGGAAAATTATGTTGATATATTGAAGCAACATCTCAAGACATCAGTCAGGAATTTAAAGCTTGGTCGCAAATGGGTCTTCCAAATGGACAATGACCCCAAGCATACTTCCAAAGTTGTGGCAAAATGGCTTAAGGACAACAAAGTCAAGGTATTGGAGTGGCCATCACAAAGCCCTGACCTCAATCCTATAGAAAATTTGTGGGCAGAACTGAAAAGGCGTGTGCGAGCAAGGATGCCTAAAAACCTGACTAAGTTACATCAGCTGTCAGGAGGAATGGGCCAAAATTCATCCAACTTATTGTGGGAAGCTTGTGGAAGGCTACCCAAAACTTTGACCCAAGTTAAACAATTTAAAGGCAATGCTACCAACTACTAATTGAGTATGTAAACTTCTGACCCACTGGGAATGTGATGAAAGAAATAAAATCTGAAATAAATGATTCTCTCTACTATTATTCTGACATTTCACATTCTTAAAATAAAGTGGTAGAGAATTTCTACAAGGATTAAATCTCAGAAATGGTGAAAAACTGAGTTTTAATGTATTTGGGTAAGGTAAACTTCCGACTTCAACTGTATATGCTGTGTATATACACTGCTCAAAAAAATAAAGGGAACACTTAAACAACACAATGTAACTCCAAGTCAATCACACTTCTATGAAATCAAACTGTCCACTTAGGAAGCAACACTGATTGACAATAAATTTCACATGCTGTTGTGCAAATGGAATAGAAAAAAGGTGGAAATTATAGGCAATTACCAAGACACCCCCAAAAAAGGAGTGATTCTGCAGGTGGTGACCACAGACCACTTCTCAGTTCCTATGCTTCCTGGCTGATGTTTTGGTCACTTTTGAATGCTGGCGGTGCTCTCACTCTAGTGGTAGCATGAGACGGAGTCTACAACCCACACAAGTGCACATTTGTGGCCTGCTGGAGGTCATTTTGCAGGTCTCTGGCAGTGCACCTCCTTGCACAAAGGCGGAGGTAGCGGTCCTGCTGCTGGGTTGTTGCCCTCCTACGGCCTCCTCCACGTCTCCTGATGTACTGGCCTGTCTCCTGGTAGCGCATCCATGCTCTGGACACTACGCTGACAGACACAGCAAACCTTTTTGCCACAGCTCGCATTGATGTGCCATCCTGGATGAACTGCACTACCTGAGCCACTTGTGTGGGTTGTAGACTCCGTCTCATGCTACCACTAGAGTGAGAGCACCGCCAGCATTCAAAAGTGACCAAAACATCAGCCAGGAAGCATAGGAACTGAGAAGTGGTCTGTGGTCACCACCTGCAGAATCACTCCTTTTTTGGGGGTGTCTTGCTAATTGCCTATAATTTCCACCTTTTGTCTATTCCATTTGCACAACAGCATGTGAAATTTATTGTCAATCAGTGTTGCTTCCTAATTGGACAGTTTGATTTCACAGAAGTGTGATTGACTTGGAGTTACATTGTGTTGTTTAAGTGTTCCCTTTATTTTTTTGAGCAGTGTATATATGCAGTACAACAGGACCTTTTTTTGTTTTATTGTTCTTATCTAAAATGTGTTTCTGTTCCTGTCTATCAGTGTTAGGTATTTTGTCACGTTTTAGGTTTTGTGTGGACCCAGGAAGAGTAACTGCTGCAACAGCTAACGGGGATCCTAATAAAATACCAAATTAACCACCACCAGACAGGTTCAAAACGGGTGCGTATTTTTATTAAGTGCTTGTAACATAAGTAACACTGTTAATAACATTAAGAATGGTGTGGTACGTGGTCAACACATGTCCTTAGGCACGCTACAGGGGTCAAAGTTGAAGGTGTGGCTAACAGAATGTCCTTAGGTTAGCCATTTTAGATCTTGCCGGGAAAGCTTCCGGCCTCTATCTGGTCGTCCCACTTGGCGACCTGCAGGAGGAAATGCGCTCATGAGGTTAAACTGTTAAACAGTGTAACTTACAGTTATAACACAGTAGCTACTGTAGCCTTCATTCTGCCTTCACTTTACACCCATCCCATGCTTTCAGATCTATGAAAAGTGTCTAAGGGTAGGGGGTAGGAATCGACTTCAGACTGGAACCATGGTCAGCTTTGGACTCACAACAAACAGAGTGTATAAACACTTGCAACATAACAGAGGTCCACACTGTATACCAACTACCACTTCAGGTAAGGACATTTGAGACACAGAAGAACAGGTACATTCATAACTGTACCACTCAGTGGACATGTCAGAACAGACTGTTGGCAGAGCTTAGACATGCCGGAACTACTAAAGGCTTCTATGGAATGTGGTGCTCATCAGACTGTTGGCACATTGTGAATAGTTGAGGCACTGCTAATGTGAGTGAAAGTAGGTTCTAACGTGAGCTGATTAAAGTGATTCATCATCCATCTCTAGGGGAGGTCCAATCATTGCTGACAATACTACACAACCATGGGAAGGCAGTTAGGGGGCATTGTGTGTATGCCCACTCCTTTAGGCTCTGTTTGAATAGTTTGCCACTCTATAGCTCTGCTTAACCTTATAAAGTAGTGCCCGCACCATACTATGAGCCACAGTAGCAGCATACGTACCCAGCTCATGGGACAGATACTCTTGTAGACCCTCTGGTACCAGTCACAGGGAGCCACATCCTGGCCTTTGTCTGACAAAGCTTTGTTGCACCTGTGGAAGTCTAGAAAGAGAGGGAGGAGAGAGTTAATATTGACAGAATGAAGTGGTAAGCATTAAGACAGTTATTACAACTTTTACTGAAACTGGTGTTACGTTTCTGAACCTAAAAATCTAAATGCAAACAGCCACCACAAATGGACCCTTATCTGATGTGCTAAATGATGTCAACATTAATCTGACACTAATTAAAACTAACAGAGCAGAGAGAAAACCTATGGGGTCCCGTGTGGCTCAATCGGTTGAGCACGGGCGCGTGCAACGCCAAGGCTGTGGGTTTGAATCCCACGGGAGACCAGTATGAAGCAAAGAAAATACATGTATGCAATCACTACTGTTAGTCTGCTAAATGACTAAAATGTCAACGTAAATAAAAAGGTACAACGACAGATACATTAGGCTATCCTTACTAAACGAGTGTTGAAGACCGAAAAGATCTGGCATACCCAAGTAGTACCCTTGCCTAACGGACATATCAGTCTGTACAGACAGTTGGCTTATGATGGCGTACCTTGGTGAATAGCTGACGGACAGCCAACATTCTATCTGGTCTAATGTGAACCGATAGTGATTTAGATCACTCTGTCTGAGGAGGTGCTTCTCATGGGGCTCTTATCAACCAAAGAAGTTGGACATGCATCAATGCTTCGAGAGCAAATACCACCGTTTACAATGCACATCAACTGCAAATCATCAACAGCATGATTCTTAGTCCAGGCAAATGAGGTTAAATTGGGCTTCAGATAACAATCCTTGTTTTGTTAACCAACCCAGATCTTTATCTTTGTGAACAAATTTGCTGGGAAGGGAACCAAGAGTGTTCAGGGTGGTAGAAGAGCCTGATGGCTAGAAGTATCCTGTCCTTTCACCATTGTGTGTGTGTGTGTCAGTTGGGAGGTAGAAATGAGCAGTAGACTGCTGGCAGGCCCTGGAGAAAGAGGGGGTGAGGGAGATAGAGTGTGTGTCGGGTCAGAAAAGAGAAGTAGTTGATCAGCTAGCTAACTTACCCAGATAGTTCTGAAAGCAGTTGCGGGTCTGGTTAGTGTTGGGGAAGCGTGCGTCGAAGGGAGCCGTCCTGTAGTTCTTTATCTTCTCCTCAATAACATCAGACATGCTGGCTAGCTGGCGGTCTCACTATGTCAACACTGAAACACATCGATAGGGAGCTGTCATATAATGTCACTAAACATGAGCTGTACAGTAGTCTCACGAGGCCATCCTTCCAAATCTGCTCTCGTTGACTGGCCTGGGCTTCTGAAGTTAACTGTACACTTGCACATACAGTAGGAAATTATCTTGTTGTCATGATAATAGAATATGGAATGGACTAGTTCAGATAGGCCTATTAGCTTGCAAAATACTTATCCATGAGAGCCTGTACAGGTGTCTATTTGACTAGGTCATAGCTACCGCAATGACAACTCACAATTAGGACAGACAGACCGATAGAAAGCTGGTAACCTTAGCTAGTTAGAATTCAGTCATGGAAGGTGACTTATCAATCCTTATTTCCAGGTAACTAACGTTAGTTAACAAATAAGTAAAAGACTTGAATGGAGATTCCTGACTAGCTAGAAAGTTAGAAATTACAGCTCGCTAACCACATCGAATGAACTAATGTAGCATAGCTTGCTAACATAGTTGGCACAGCTTCAAATGTATTTGTTGGCTTGCTTGCTGGCTAGCTAGCTACACTAGCTTGAACCCAGCTAGCTAGCCGGCTGTATCAAAACAGTGGCACGGCACACGTTATTTCCAATTAATTAAAATACTTTTACACAAACAAAAAAATACGACCCTCAATATATTAATTGAAAGAGACAAATTATTATGATTTTCCGGCCGTTTTCCACGACCTACCTTGGACTGTTTCTTGTGTCCTCTCTGGTATGATGATGTCCTCTCTCCCCGGAAGACCGTAACGCAGTGTATGCTGGGATGTTGGAGGTTATGAGTGGACGAGCAAGCGTAATCACCATGGCATGGAATGAGAAAAGTTGGCATGGGAATGAGAATCACCATGGCATGGAAATGAGAAAAGGAATGAGTCAGTTTCCCAGGTTTTTATGCATAATTCCTTCTCTATTGCCTATAAACAATGATTAGAAACACAAATAAATTATGGGAATCACTTTGGGATTTTTAAGCCATATGAAGTGTAATCACTGAATTTTGCATCATTTATTTACACGAAGAAGATCATGTCAAACATGTCAGTGATAGCCTAGTACAGTGTTTCCCAACGCCAGTCTCCCATTACCCCCAACAGCACATTTTCTGTTGTAGCCCCGGACAAAAACACCTGATCCTGTCCCAAATCAAAAGCCTGATCTCCTGCCTCAAATCAACAGGATGGCCAATGCTGTGTCATTTATTTTTACCCCTCCCTCTCAACATCTAGAAACCTCTGCAAATCTCTGTCCTCCAGCAGCGTTGTCTTGCTCAGAAAAGTTGCTCACACATTTGTAAGCAATGTAGGCTGTGAGAAGAGCTTGTTTGTATTGTTTCTAAAATACAGGGCCCACAGTACCAGCCCAAAATGGACATTGTAATAAAGCTTTGCCCAGGCTAAAAAAGATCCCCCGCAACTGTGTCAGTATGTCTAACAATAGTAAAGATAAATAGCTTCTAACTCTTCTCTGTTCCCAAAGAAAAGAGATAGAGAACAAGGAAGAGAATATTGTGCAGGCCCACAACTGAACAGTGCCAAGTTTAAAGTGTCATTCTTTTAGTTGACAATTATTCCAACGAAAACCCACAGAGTGTTACCTACCTGGAAAGGGGGATAAGTTGTCAACCGCGCGCCAAAAGCAAACTAAACAAAGAAACTCCATGACGCAAAGGAGTGTTCACAGGCTGCTGTCACCCGGCCATCCCTGTCTGTGAGCACCTCTCCAAACCAAAGACCTCAGAGTGTCTGGACGAGCTCACTACCTCTCAGTGGAAGTACGCTGTGTGGTTTGGCACACTGTCTCATTTCGAAGGAAGCGTCTAGTTTTTGTGTGTTTTGGTAGTACCTGTAATAGCCTATAATTTCAGTTGCATAGTTTCAAGCTTTATTGTACATTTATTAACACATTGTAAGAATGGATAGTGTGAACTATATATTTTATTATAGTGGAAGGGATGTATGTAGCCTTAGCCTATTGGTTCAGATATTATGATGAATCCAATGTAACTTTCTCTCTTTCTCCTTTTCTTGCTCCCCCTCTCTCCCTGCCTGTCCTCTCTTTTCCTGTCACCATCTTCCTGTTGTAGACAAGGTCAGAGGTCACAGGTGTCCCTCTTTCTCTGACTTCCTGTCTCGCTGTTTCCTTCTTCCTCTTTTCAGCAAAAACCTGCTGCTCAAATTATGTCCTTTTCTAGAAAACATTATAGGCCTGTTTCTTGATGTACTACAATTAAATTTGTTGGACTATCAAAGAGCTGAACTCTGGACTACACTTAAAAAGCAACATTCCTGTGGACAACTAGACAAAAGGTATACGTTCTGACTGACTGCTATCATTTTTATCCTGGGAGCATAAACCTATTTTCTCTGAGTGGCTTTGTTAAAGTAATTAGTTGTCCAAATTAATCACAGATTCTCACTGTCCCCCCAGCCCTCGCCCCCTCCTCCACCCCCACCCCCCCACCCAATCTTCTCCGTACCCAACCCCAGCGCTCCTAAGCACCCTATTGCCAAAGGCAATGGTCTAACGGAATCCGACCAGTGTCCACGAGTGTGCATGTGTGCTTGGGGGAGACAGGGGAATGCTGGATTAACCCCTCCCCCCAATCTCTATTCCTAGTCTTATCTCTTTATAGTGTGTATGTACAGTATATACAGTATGTCCAGGGAGGGTACAAGGGGCCAGCAAGTGTGTGCATCACAAAATAATCTCCCCATTTCCCCTCTCTCTCTCTCTCTCTCTCTCTCTCTCTCTCTCTCTCTCTCTCTCTCTCTCTCAGGATATAGGTGTTGTCCAGCGCGAAGGAAGGAAATTCTGTCACTTAGAACAATGGGCCTGTTTCTCTATCTATAGACCCACAGAGGCAGAGAAAGAGAGAGAAGGAGCCCTTACCACCATTACTTAGAAGACAGACAGAAAACACAAAGAAAACGAGAGAAAGTGGAGAAAAATATGTTCTGATTTAAAAAGAGAATATATTGATGAAGAGAACGTGTTCGAGAGAAAGAGAGATACCTGTGGCGCAGATAGACGTTTTGAAAATGGAGTTTTTGTCTTGGGGAAAAAGGAAAATACGAAGTTGTTTTTAACAATTTTATTTTTTTCTGTTGAGAAGGACTAATAAAACACTTATACGAAGAGGGAACTGCAGTCGTTCTCGGTAAGTACTTTCAAGTACGCTTTTATTGTAGAGGGCATATTGTGTTGCATTGGTTCATTACTTTTCCATGAGATTCTTTAAGTTTTGAGCTGTCATCCATGATAAGCTGTTAGAGGTCACAATATTGATCATTTTCCACAGTAAAATGTTGCTGATAAGTTTTTGCTGTTTCTTTTGCAACATTGCATTATAGAAAGTTTAATTTAAAAAATAACAATGAAAAAAATATTATTTGGGTTCAAATTTGAACCGTTCTACATTAAAAAAAATTGGACACATCTAATTTTTAGAAGAGTAGAAGCTGTCCCTAAGCACAGTTTTCCCTCCCAAAACTCTACATTCCACCATTACGAGTAATTTCATTCTACTCCTAGTTGAAGGCTGATGCGACAGACATGTAGTGACCTTAAGAGTGGGGATTTCCCTTTCAACACGACAGCTGTATCTGAGGCCTGTACAACACACTTCCTGTTTGGATAAGGAGGAATGACACACATTCAACTTAGAGTACCTTTGTGACAAAGATGTAATTTACAGTGCTGTAGAATTTGAGATGATTTGAGCCAAGTGTAACCTATCTACCGTTTTCAAAAAATATATTTATTTTTTTACCAATGGGGGGCAACAATCATTTCCACAGCCAAATTCCTTTGGTGTGTAACAATGAACAATTCCACAAGGATCCGGAGGATCTCAAACTATTCATGATGATGACCTTAAACTATTCATGATGATGATGTCATTATTTGACAAGTTTAGGATTACATACCCCCAGTTGGGTTGTTTGGAGGAAAAGGTCAGTCTTCCTCCCCCTGATGATTTAACCTTTGATTTTTGTCCAAATATATCAAGGGCCTCTTTCAGGCCCTCATGAATAGAATGTTTAACAGTATAGTCCACACACATCTTAATTAATTAACTCAAAGATTATGAACATTTGATCTGTGTTCTTTGAGTTCTCACATTACACAATACCTTTCTCTCTCTCTCTCTCTCTGGTTCTCAGATGGATCAGATGGAGGGGACTGACAGTCCTCGCTTCAGGAAGCTCCATTTCCCTGTGGGTCTGTGGATCAACTCTCCCAGGAAACACTTTGCCAAGCTGGGGGGCCGCTGGCCCAGCGCCGTCTCTGTCAAGTCAGTCTCTCTGCTACCTATGTACAGTACCTCAATGTCACTTAGTCCAATGTTGATTCTCAACGATTTTGTTCTAGTCCAGCAGTAACACATCTGACTCAACTAATCAACTTATCACACATCAACCCAGGTCTCTTAACTCGGTTGGTCTTTCAGTCTGTTTGTCTGTCACACATCAACCCAGGTCTCTTAACTCGGTTGGTCTTTCAGTCTGTTTGTCTGTCACACATCAACCCAGGTCTCTTAACTCGGTTGGTCTTTCTGTCTGTGTCTGTCTGCCGACTCGCTGTTTTTTCAGTTTGTTCTGTATTCAGTTTGTTTATCTTTCAGTCCTCCTCACTATATCTCCAGCCACAGTCAAGTTAAGTGTCTGACATGTTTTTGCATACAATAAATTAACCAAGAGAACAGCTCGTTATGGACTGATTTGATTGTATGGTCATGTGTCACATGTCATGCAGTGTTCCTTGAATCCTGTGACCGTTTTCTAGCAGTTAATATTGTCTATGTTCAGTTCTGTCAACCATAACTCACAGCTGACATCCCCTACTCCCCCTGTCTCTCTTTCTTTCCCCCTCCTCTCCTTCTCTCTCACTAGGTCCACCACCAGCTCTGATGCAGCGTCCCTCCACGAGGCCCCCTCTGCCCCTTCCTCTTCCCTCTCCATCTCCACCCCCTCACTCGCTCCCCCATCCCCCTCTCCCTCTCCGGCCTTCCTCCGGCCCCGTCCAGCCGGGCCCCAGTCCCGCACCAAGCGTCTTTCCCACCTCTTCCTGAGGGGGCGCTCCAACAGTGATCGAGACAAGGCCATAGGAGAGAAGGAGAGGGAGGTGTGGGCCCACTCTGCTGCCCCTTCCTCCCACCACTACCTGCCCCCTGCTTCCTCCACAGCCCCAGGCCTCATCAAGATCTATGGGGATGCTCTGTCTAGTGGGGCTAACTACCGCTCTTTACTGGCCACCTCCCACTCTACAGCCAAACAGCTCATCGCCCAGGTCATCACCCGCTATACGGAGAGAGAGAGGGAGGAGACGGACGATGCAGGTAAGAGGCAGAAAGAGAGAGAGAGTACAGACCGAGTACAGTACAGGGATTCATGTAAGAGAGGCGTGAAAGTACAGATAAACATGGGATTAGATTATTGTATGATTACCACACAATAACTATTATAGCCAAAAGCTTTGGGACTTTCAGTATGTAGCCTATTCCTGCCATAGCAGAAGGACGGGAAATGACAGTAACTGTAGAGAAAGGGCCAGTGGCTTACTGGTATTCATATTCCTTGTTGACACATATCATTGCACCATGAAGTCAGGCACCTAGCCAGAATTGTTCCAGTAAATAAACCACAGCTGTGAACACCTCAATTGAGCAATAATGTCCAGTTTATGCAAGTCATATTCATAGGAAAAATAATTAGCCTGGTCGCCCTGCCTCCCTCTCCTAGCCCTACAGAAACACAGCCCGGAAGACTTCCTGTTGTGTGATGTCATTGGAAAGCCCATCCAGCAACCAGATGGAGCCGTCCAATGGGAGACAGAGTGTCGTAGGGGCGTGGCAGAATGGGAATGCCCACTGCTATTGGTGGACATGTGGCGGCCCAAGGATGGGTTTGAACGCCGCTTTGAGATCCAGAGACGGGACGACTACGAAAAAGAGGAGAGGGAGAAAGAGAAGGAGCGAGAGAGGGAAGGAGAGAACCACACAGGTAAAAGGACAATATAGTGTCTCTAGATGACCAGCTCTTACATCTGGGGTTTCCTACAGTCATCCAGTGAAACATGTAGTTTCTTTACTTTTAATGATATGTCTGGATGTCGTGGTAACAGGTGTACGTTGGAGGCGGAGCCGCATACAGTCGGGGGGCGGGGCTGAGGAGGGCGAGCGAGGTCATCGAGGACGGAACTCGGAACTCAGGAGGAGCATCAGCGACATGAACCTCAGCCTGAGGCGTCGCCAAGGAAACCACATTGGCAATGACCCCCGTCGCTCCGGAAACCACCCTAACAACAGTGCAGGACTCCAGGACAGGAAGAACATTGTGAGCATGATAGCTCCATTGGAGCACGGAGAGGTGAGGATGAGAGGATGTTTCAACACATATTGCAACATGATAGCAACAGGGCAACCCCACCTAATCTCAGCAGTGCAGCAGTCTGACCATAAAGACTCCTCCCTCTGTCTTAGATGATGAGGTCAAAGGTCAGAGACGAGGTGGAGCGGAGGAACAAAGCAGACAAGGCAGTAGAGGAGGAGAAAGACTACTCAGCCTGCGACCTGGAAGTGATGTCACAGAGCCTGATCCTCCCGCCCACGGACCGACCCTACTTCCTGTTGCTGCAGGGCTACGACCAGAGCAAGGTTAGACCTGCGCCTCCCAGATGATCACACACACACACCCTGAACATGACATCATACCTGCATTCCCCTAATCGCCACATACCATCACTGTTTCCAACCCTTCCCCAGCCTCTCCCATTCAACCCTGAGCACAAAACAGACTTACAGCAACACAATACCTTTGGAGACACACAAAACCCCACTGTGTACATCACTCCATCTCTCACAGTGACCTCACACAGGTCTTCATTGTAGCAAACTGTGACACACTTCATTCCTTATCTCCTGACCTCCGCACAACTTAAGATCTCCAAGATGTCCCCTTATCATAACCATGTCCTTCGGATGATAACAGACTCCCTTCTCTCTTTCTTTCTTTATTTCCTTCTTCCGTTCTCCTCTGTGTGTGTTTTCTGTGTTTTCTACAGGACTTTGTTTTGTACATCATGGCAGGGCACACACACGTGTTTGGGCGGAAGCCAACGATGAGGGAGAGAGAGAAGGACAGAGAAAGGGAGAGGAAGGGGAAGAGGCCTCTGAAGGTGGAAACGTTCCTCTCTGCTCCAGACATGCTGGCCAGGCACCTGTTGGTCAGGAGAGACTCAGCCGTACCCGACGCTCCCTCTGGGCAAGGTAGGCCGGGTCCACAAACAACCCTAGTCCTAAATCCTGGCCCCACTCCTGTGATGTTTGCAGACCTGAACAAACAGAAAAGTGCCTGCAAAATAGGGAGCCTTTTCCATATGTGCTTACATCTATCCAAAGACGTAACAATTCCTTACTACACGTTGACACCTGATTTTACAGTATTTCCATGTCCACAATCAATCTCTAGAGATCCTACCACTAGACACAGTTTATGAGCAGAACTTCAATTATAGTGTTGCTAGTTAATCAACCTATTTTCTCTCTCCCCCCAGCTCTGATGCGTCCCTTCAGAGGAGGAGCTGTCACACACAACGGAGAAGCTCTCTACCGGGAGGCGGTGCTTAAACCTGGGGACGTGGTTGGCATAGGAGGTCACTTCCTCTTCCTGTATCGTGACCCACGCGTGACCCCGGCCCCTCCGCTTGCATTGGCGCTGCCCTGGCAAGCTGACGTTCCCTCCACCTGCTGCCTCTCGGGATTGGTGGACAGACAGGAAGCGTTGAGGCAGTACCTGGGGTCCACTGAGGCTCTGCTGCGGTTCCAGCCCCACCACACTGACGCTCTGCTACAGGTGAGAGAAGAAAGACCCCTGTGTCTGTTAGTTACACCACTGTGTCTGTTACCTGTCTGCTACAGATTAGAGTAGAGAACTGTGTTATATAAGTAGGGGGAGGTACCTGAAACTTAAAGTATCTATTGTTACCACATATATTACTTTCTTGGTTGATAATGGGTACATATGAGCTGAAACAGGACTATAAATTAAAGCCACTGTTTCTCCATCAGGAGATAATCTCTAAGAACTCCTCTCCAGACTCAGAGGGCGGGCCTTTAGCCCCAGCCTTTCTCCTGTCAATCATGATTGACCACGCCTCCAAACACCTGGATCCTGTCCTCACGCCTAAGTTGCTGCTGAAAGCAGCCAATCAGATCAAAGGGATCGTTTGGGTGAGTTCATTTGAAAGACTGTCTAGGATCATCTCAGTTGTAATAACGCTAACTAGCCATAGCTCAGTCAAGACTGACAGAGAAAGATACACAGCAGATAAAATAGGATTGTAAAGGGTTATAAAGCCAGCCCCAGACTGACATGTCTTTCTCTGAAACACTGTAGGCTGTGAACAGGGATTCATTTAGACAGACAGACAGACAGACAGACAGACAGACAGACAGACAGACAGACAGACAGACAGACAGACAGACAGACAGACAGACAGACAGACAGACAGACAGACAGACAGACAGACAGACAGACAGACAGACAGACAGACAGACGCCTGTCACTGTAGATGAACAGAACAGGGGATGAGCTGATGTCACTTCCTTCTGGAAACTGTGTTGTAATTGTCCTGGTGGCCTGTCCAGACTTTGTAACCCAACTCACCCCCCCTCCCCCCTCTGCCACTAAGCCGAGACATGTCTCTCCTCTCATATCCTCTCTTCCCTCTCCAACTCTTTTTACAGGACAACATTAAGGAATTCGGGGATAAGCATCCCACGCAAAAGTAAGATCATTTCTGCTCAACGTCATATTTCAGCTGTTTCCTGTGTTTGGAACTTCCCTTAGGGCTGTATTAGGGGGAATCAAGAGCACTGATTGTCCAGCTTGTGTGTCTGTAAATAATGTGTTGAACATGCAGATACTATTTAGCATTATGCAAGGATTCATGATTAAAATATGTGACGTTTACACAAAGTATAAACTGTATATGATACTGATAAACTAATACTGCACACAAATATTTATTAATATTAATGTTCATTTAGCAGATGTTATCCCAAGTGAATAGCAGTTAACAGATGTAATCAGATGTAGTGGGACCCTGGGTCACACTTTATTTGGATAGTCTGGATTGTCCATCTGTAGATGCCCTACATATGGTCATATTATCAACAAACTATCTGTTGATAAGTAACTGCATGCTAAGTTTACGGTTAGGGTTAAGTTTAGAATAAGGGCTAGGATAAGGGTTAGGGTTAGTAGACAGTTAGTTGAAATGTTACTGACAGTCTGTAAAGCATCTGCAGATGGACTATCCAAATGTAATTTTTTATTTAACCTTTATTTAACTAGGCACGCCAGTTAAGAACAAATTCTTATTTTCAATGACAGCCTAGGAACAGTGGGTTAACTGCCTCGTTCAGGGGCAGAACAACAGATTTTTACCTTGTCAGCTCGGGGATTCGATCTTGCAACCTTTCGGTTACTAGTCCTACGCTCCAACCGCTACGCTACCTGCCGCCCCAAATAAAGTGTTACTGAACCCCGTCACTGCATGCTCATTAAAATAGATCAAGGACTTGCTGTAACTCCTTGAGATAGATGAATAGATAGTGACAACAACTTCTATAACACTGTGTGTGTTCTGGTCTGGTCTGCCCAGTTCCACAGAGCAGGAGGTTGAACTGAGTGCGCCCAGTGCACAGAAGCTGTCCTCTGACCTTCGACCTCTGATGTTCTGGATGTCCAATGCCACAGAGCTCCTCAACTTCTTCCAGGTCAAAGTTGAGGCCATGGAGAGAGACTGGGAGTTTGAGGGTGAGACACCCGTGTCATAAGAGTCTGTTTCCTCTTGATCAATGCAGATCACCATCGATCATCTGCCAAAAAGCTTCGTTCTCCAAGAAAAGCATTTTGTCATATTAACCTTGTCTCTCTTTTTGACGTCACACGGCCGTTGTATCTTTGTGTCTCCCTGTCTTCCTCTTCCTGTGTGACATTCCTGCTATCATCATTTAGCCCCACAGTAGTCAAAACAAGTTAGTTTCGTCATTGAGAAAGTGAAATATATTTTTGATTGTTCTACAATAACAGTAGTTATATGACAGTAGTTAGAAGTTAATGCATATATATCTACCCTCAGCTCCTGGTGACCCGGTGTTGTCAGCTGACCTGGACACCTGCTCCGAGGCCCTGGCGCAGCTTGATGACGTGATAATGCACACCTTCCAACAGTGCGTGTACCACCTCACAAAGGTGAGGGAGGTTGAGTTACCTCATACTCAAGACACAATCCAGTTACCGTACATAATTATATCCCGATCAATACATGAATTCATCTCTCTCTGTCGTTCTGTCTCTGTCAGACGCTGTACTCCCTCCTCCCAGCTCTCCTGGACAACAACCCTTTCTCCAGCCTGGAGAAAGAGAAGGAGAGAGATGAGGCAAGGGAGATGGATGGGGGTGAGGGTGGTGGAGGGGAGGGAGAGGGGGATGACGTGTCCTCCCTCCCCCCTACGGTGGCTGGGCTGGTGGAGGTGTACCGCTGCTCCCTGATGCTGTCCCGGGAGGCCTGCCTCTCCCCCCCACTCACCTCCCAAACCTTCGGCTACCTCTTCTTCTTCACCAACACCTCCCTGCTCAACACACTGCTGGAGAGAGGTGAGAGGGCAGGGGTCATACTGGGGCCCAAGGTCAGGGGTTGGTCTGAGGAAGCTGCAGTCATGAGCTAAGTGGGTTCCACATTACACATGCAGAAATTGCTTTCCGCTACACAAGCCATTGTTTGTGCACGAACCATTTAGTGTAGAGGTCATAAGGGGATGCGCGCTACCAAGCACAGCGAGACAGAGAATCTGGGTGCGGCTCTGAAATAACTTGAACTTTCCAACCCTGGTTCAGATGTGCACTAACACACACACACACACACACACACACACACACACACACACACACACACACACACACACACACACACACACACACACACACACACACACACACACACACACACACACACACACACACACACACACACACACACACACACACACACACACACTACATCTCTTTCTGTCTCATCTTCCTCTTCTCTCGCTCTGTCCCTCACTCCCTCCCTCTCTCAGATGGTCTGTTCTCCTGGTCTAGAGCGGTCCAGATCCGTACAAACCTGGACCTGGTTCTGGACTGGCTGCAGGGCGCGGGACTTGGAGATATCGCCTCTGAGTTCCTGAAGAAGCTGTCCGTCACAGTCAATTTCCTGTGCGTCCCTAAGACCCGCCTCATCCAGGTAAAAATAATGCTGGTTTAGCCAGTTAACAATCAGTCGATTTAGCAAGATAATGACCCAAAACAAAACATTCTGGATAAAGAATCATGTTTTGGTCTCGTTGTTTTTGTTGTTGTGTTGTTCTTCCTCTAAACCTATTTGACTTATCACACATCCACCCCTAGCCCCTACCTCTAGACACTTCCTGATGCCTTCTCCTAAAGCTGATTGGATCAGATAGGTATAAACTGTATGATAACCGCTCTAGGAAGCTAGATAGACACGTTTTTCCATTAATTTGTTCACAGCCATTTAGTTATTTTCAGATATAAGGGGTAATCTAGAGGTGACAAGGTGCTAGGGGTAGATTTCAGATTTGGCATCCCATCTCAGTTGTAGACATTGCTGATATCGTCCACTTTTCCTCCTTCTCTGTTTTGTTGCTCATTGGTTGTTCACTTGTCTCTCCCCCGCCAGTCATCCTGGGCCAGCCTACAGGAGGACCACGCCTTGCTAAGCCCCACCCAGCTGTACCATCTGCTGACCCATTACAAGCTGGGACCGGCCAGAGCCCCACCGGCCTCCTGGGCCCCTCCCCCTGGGACGGAGCTCAGTGGTGGTGAGACACGAGAGGGGAGGAGTTGGGAGTCCTGGAGGGTCATTATGTAGGAGCTAATGCTGCATTCATAACCAAGTGGGAAGGTAGTATTTACCATATACGACAGGGAAAATATCCGTGTGAACTGTCCTCCAACTAGTAATTACTAGTGGGAAACTCGTCTATCACCCCTAAGCTCTGACTTCTCCTACATTCTGACCTCTGACATCACCTACTAAGAAATAGACTTCTATAACAGCATTTTCAGTAGTTAAATGTAACAACAAAACATAAATTATAAATAGCAATCTATTAATATGGTTTTTGAACACTATAATTTGTTTACAAGCATGATAGCTCTACTTTTAGATTATGGTTGATGAAGCTTTTTGGACATTAGCCAATCGGCGTTTCTCAATGAGTTTAAAGCATGTGAATGCATCTAACTGGTATTTACGACTTCACAACTTCCAACTTGGTTATGAACACAACATTAGATACAACTGCAAACTTGAGATAAGTAGAATGTTCATGTAAATTATGCATTTATGTCAATTAGAAAATATTTGTGATCTCAAATCAGGATTCAGCCCTTAGAC
Source organism: Salvelinus namaycush (assembly GCF_016432855.1). NCBI lineage: Eukaryota > Metazoa > Chordata > Actinopteri > Salmoniformes > Salmonidae > Salvelinus > Salvelinus namaycush. The sequence goes on along the minus strand of NC_052311.1, from coordinate 63,574,750 downwards.
ATTCCGAACATTGTTTGTACACATGTATAGAAGGGGTATGATTTCTTCCTAAGAATCTCAGACCACTAAATTTCTATTCATGCTTTTCTGTCCAAGACATCTTCGAAAGTTTCCTGGACCACCCCCCTCTCATCCTGCCAAATGAGACGCCTCAGCTGGACCTCTCCCAGCCAATCCCCAGCCCCGAGCTACAAAAGGAAGTGACACGCTTGCGCAACTTCCTATGGGGACTCGACCAGGATGAGCTGCCAGCCAATCAGAGGACCAGGCTGTGAGCGCTGGACAGTTGAGCTCCGGGTAGAAGCTACCCTTAGGCACAGTTCTAGGATCAGTTCACCATCCGCCTCAACCATGAAGGGAGAAAGACACAAAACTGACCCTTGATCAGCATCTAGGGGCAACCTCATCCATCTCAGCAACTTTGAAATTAACCCTATATTGAACCCTCTGTCGTAAGACAGATGCAATGGATAGGAATGGCAACTGGTGTGAGGAATGGCAACTGGTGTGAGGAATGGCAACTGGTGTGAGGAATGGCAACTGGTGTGGGGAATGGCAACTGGTGTGAGGAATGGCAACTGTCAAAAGAAAGTCATAACACAATGTAATAGTTATCTAACCGTAAGACAATACAACTGTTATTTTACTGTTCTCTAAACACTCTTTATTTTGTAACACATTGCCTGAATGCAGTGGTTGCCTGAAAAAGAAAAGTTCTGCAAAATGAAGCATAAATGATGGTATGACAATGTTATTATGTAGAAGATATCCCTGTAGGTCAGCTTTATACTGGATGGTTGGATGCTCACAGATATTCTCATATAAAGAATATAGTAAATGTGTATTGTCACAGAACATTAGATTGTATACCAAAGTAAACACTAACACTATGAAGAAAACTGTTTTACCATGTGTATTTTATTTCTAACTGTCCTCATATTATAAATAAAATGTTGGTACCCTATGATCTGTCCATAGTGTGTTTCCTTTGTTACGGCTGTTTTGTCCTTGTTTTTTTATTACTTTGATTGTACCACACAACTCAACAGCTAGACAGGGTCTGGAAAGGTGAATGTCCGACTCATTTTGTACCCGGGGTGCCAGAATGAAAGGACCACAAGGTGGCGACAGTCAACCCCTGGAATGATGACTCAACAGTTACTAGACTATGGAATTAGCGGGGGTCCCTGTCAATCAACCCGATTTCCGAAATATCATATTTCCTGTGTGATTAATAGGTTATTCCAACATAGACATAACATACGCACGATGGTGCTTCCATTGCTTAGGAAGCAGATGACGACCACACTCGATGATGATGCCTGGCTGTGCCAAGGTGAACTGTCTGAGGGGTCAGAGAGAATGACTCCAATGCAGTGGGTAAGATTTTTAATTTCCTCTCTGTGCGGTGATGACACACGCTGAACAGTCTAATCAGTTTGTTCCTTTATTTCATTAATGCGCCATATCCGATAGTTGGTCTCATAAAATGTCCAGTAGCTCGTTTAAGTGAAATTAGTGCGCGGTTTTCGTGGACGGGCAGCAGACGGGTGATGTCAGACAGTGTGGTGTGAGTAACATCTGTTTGTGTGACGGCCTGCGAGCGTCTCATAAACCATGTTCCTGTAAGTAACCTAACTATTTGTTGTCACTCGGTAGACTCATGCCGAATTTCTAAATAAACAAAGTAGCCTACTTCCCCATAATAGCCTAGTGAGAGTGGAAAAAGTAGTCTGTCAATTTATCTTTGTTCTTCAGTTTTGGAGCATCCTCAAATTCCCACGACTTCATGAAGTGGTATTTATCTAAAATCTCAAGAAGTTGGGCTTGTCTTTTCCTCTAATGCTTTGGCTGGTAGCCAAACTTCTTCCTTTCATCCGGTCAACAACTTTGGCTCAACGCTTTTATGGTAAAAAGCCCGAAAACAGTCCCGAAAGAGAAAGGACTTAACAGTTGAAGTCGGAAGTTTACATACACTTAGGTTGGAGTCATTAAAACTCGTTTTTCAACCACTCCATCAATTTATTGTTAACAAACTGTAGTTTTGGCAAGTCGGTTAAGACATCTACTTTGTGCATGACACAAGTCATTTTTCCAACAATTGTTTACAGACAGATTATTTCACTTTTAATTAACTGCTTCACAATTCCAGTGGTTCAAAAGTTTACATACACCAAGTTGACTGTGACTTTAAACAGCTTGGAAAATTCCAGAAAATTATGTCATGGCTTTAGAATCTTCTGATAGGCTAATTGACATTATTTGAGTCAATTGGAGGTTTACCTGTGGATGTATTTCAAGGCCTACCTTCAAATTCAGTGCCTCTTTGCTTGACATCATGGGAAAATCAAAAGAAATCAGCCAAGACCTCAGAAAAAAAATTGTAGACCTCCACAAGTCTGGTTCATCCTTGGGAGCAATTTCCAAATGCCTGAAGGTACCACGTTCATCTGTACAAACAATAGTACGCAAGTATAAACACCATGGGACCACTCAGTTGTCATACCGCTCAGGAAGGAGATGTGTTCTGTCTCCTAGAGATAAACGTACTTTGGTGCGAAAAGTGCAAATCAATCCCAGAATAACAGCAAAGGACCTTGTGAAGATGCTGGAGGAAACAGGTACAAAGTATCTATATCCACAGTAAAACGAGTCCTATATCGACATAACCTGAAAGCAAGGAAGAAGCCACTGCTCCAAAACCGCCATAAAAAAGCCAGACTACAGTTTGCAACTGCACATGGGGACAAAGATCATACTTTTTGGAGAACTGTCCTCTGGTCTGATGAAACAAAAATAGAACTGTTTGGCCATAATGACCATCAGGAAAAAGGGGGAGGCTTGCAAGCCGAAGAACACCATCCCAACCGTGAAGCATGGGGGTGGCAGCATCATGTTGTGGGGGTGCTTTGCTGCAGGAGAGACTGGTGCACTTCACAAAATAGATGGCATCACGAGGAAGGAAAATTATGTGGATATATTGAAGTAACATCTCAAGACATCAGTCAGGAAGTTAAAGCTTGGTCGCAAATGGGTCTTCCAAATGGACAACGATCCCAAGCATACTTCCAAAGTTGTGGCAAAATGGCTTAAGGACAACAAAGTCAAGGTATTGGTGTGGCCATCACAAAGCCCTGACCTAAATCCTATAGAACATTTGTGGGCAGAACTGAAAATTCACCCAACTTATTGTGGGAAGCTTGTGGAAGGCTACCCGAAACGTTTGACCCAAGTTCAACAATTTAAAGGCAATGCTACCAAATACTAAATGAGTGTATGTAAACTTCTGACCCACTGGGAATGTGAGTAAAGAAATAAAAGCTGAAATAAATCATTCTCTCTACTATTATTCTGACATTTCACATTCTTAAAATTAAGTGGTGATCCTAATTGACCTAAAACAGGGAATTCTTACTAGGATTAAATGTCAGGAATTGTGAAAAAGTGAGATTAAATGTATTTGGCTAAAATGTATGTAAACTTCCGTCTTCAACTGTACATCATTGTCACCGTCTCCAATTCTAACTGGGGTCCTGTCTCTGTCTTACTCGGCTGTTATCAAAAAACATGCACACGATGTTATTGCTTCGAGTCAGTTAACCTTTTCTCAATAGGGGGTGCTGTTTGCACTTTGTAATAATTTTGTTCCCAAATTAAACTGCCTCGTACTCAATTCTTGCTCGTACAATATGCATATTATTATTACTATTGGATAGAAAACACTCTCTAGTTTCTAAAAACCGTTTGAATTATATCTGTGAGTAAAAGAGAACTCGAGTTGGAGCAATTTTCCTATGAGGAAGTGAGAAATCTGAAATCTGCAGGCTGTTCTGAGGTCGGTTTATTAATTTGCATGTCTTCTATTGGTTGAGATGCACTGCATACGCCTTCCCCTGGATGTCAGCAAATAGTGAGATAGTGAGTTATATCAGTTTATATCAGTATATTGCGATTTTCGGGTATTTATTTGTGCTGCGTTCTAGTGAGTTGGGCACGTCTGGCCCACATGGCTAATGTTTACTGCTAATTCCAAAGTTGAAGGCGACAATCTACAACCGAGCAACGATTCTTTTGGAAAAAGGACAACTTGCCCAAGATTCTGATGGGAGCTCATCAAAAAGTAAGAACTATTTATGATGTTAATTCGTTGTTCTGTTGAAAAATGTAAAACTCATATTCCGCCATTAATTTCGGTGCGGTCTCGCTTTAACGCGCGCTGTATGTCGTAGTAACGTTAATTTTAAAAATCTAACACAGCGATTGCATTAAGAACTAATGTATCTTTCATTTGCTGTCCAACCTGTATTTTTTAGTCAAGTTTAAATTTAGTTACTGATTAGATTAGGTGCCTCTCCCAAGATTTCTCCCGACATATTGTTGGCAGCTTGGCTACTATTCTCATTGTATAACCACGATTTGTGCCGCTAAATATGCACATTTTCGAACAAACTCTATATGTATTGTGTAATATGATGTTATAGGACTGTCATCTGAAGAAGTTTGAGAAGGTTAGTGAAAAAATTTATATCTTTTGCTGGTTTATTCGTTATCGCTATTGTTGGCTTGAATCAATGCTGTTGTGTGGTTGGCTATTGTAGTAAGCTAATATAATGCTATATTGTGTTTTCGCTGTAAAACACTTAAAAAATCTGAAATATTGGCTGGATTCACAAGATATTTGTCTTTCATTTGCTGTACGCTGTGTATTTTTCATAAATGTTTTATGATGAGTATTTAGGTAATTCACGTTGGTCTCTGTAGTTATTCTAGTTGCTTTGGTGAGAGTTGTGATGGTGGCTGCAATGGTAAACTATGATTTATACCTGAAATATGCACATTTTTCTAACAAAACATATGCTCTACAATAAATATGTTATCAGACTGTCATCTGATGAAGTTGTTTCTTGGTTAGTGGCTATTTATATCTTTATTTGGTCGAAATTGTGATAGCTACCTATGCAGGAAAAAAATGGTGGGGAAAAAAAGTTGTGTCTTTTGCTATCGTGGTTAGCTAATAGATTTACATATTGTGTCTTCCCTGTAAAACATTTTAAAAATCAGAAATGATGGCTGGATTCACAAGATGTGTATCTTTCATCTGGTGTCTTGGACTTGTGATTTAATGATATTTAGATGCTAGTATTTACTTGTGACGCTATGCTAGGCTATGCTAGTCAGCTTTTTTACTGATGGGGGTGCTCCCGGATCCGGGATTGTGATGAAGTAGAAGTTATAGCTTGTGAATCATCTCTAAGAGGCCCCTGTAGTTACATTGATCAATAAGTGACTTTGTAATCTCATTTGAAATTCAATGCAGTGTATGAGTGAGAGTGAGTGAGAATCTGTGTCTGTGTGTGCAAATTTGTACTTTCCAGTAATTTAACCCAAATGTATGGAAAATAGATCTGGAGGGGAGAGTTACCGCACTGTGCTGATTGTGTAATATTGTGTCCAGTTTATATGCTCTACAGTTAACCTCTCTGATCCCTGTCTGAGTTTGAATGTGTGTCATGTCTAAGGTTTGGTCATTAGTCTGTGTGTGACACACATTCACACATTCATATATGCATACCGACACACACACACACACACACACACACACACACACACACACACACATACATCACACCAGTAGCTACACATTCAGCCGAATTGATATGTGCATACATTCTGTCATATGGATGTAAATAGACATACAGGGAGAACTATCTTCTCTTTCTCCTTTTCTCTCTCTCTTACTCTTTCTCTCTCATACTCTCTCACACACACCTCTGTCCCCAGGTGCAGAGTTCCACACCTGTTGGAGCGTTTCTCTGTAATTAGCTCAGGACAATTATCATTGGTGGGTGAAGGGGGGCGAAGACAATGGACCAGTTATTCTCTCCCTTCATCTCCCTCCTTCTCTCTCTCTTCTGTCGAGTAATGAAAGATTCTTCCCCTCTTCAAAGGGACAGGGTTTCCTACATAACAGCTGAGTCAGAAGAGAACAGAATGGATAGAGAGAGAGAAAGAAAGAGAGCTAGAGAGAGGGAGATAGAGAGATAGAGCGATAGAGAGAGAAGACTAGGCAGGCTAATGTAGCAGTAGTAGTGTTGGTACTAGGCCCACAGGGCCACAGTGATTTTCCTTATTGTGAAACGCATCAGAGTCAGTCTCAAGAAGCAGAGAAAGTGTCTGTGTCAACCCTCTGTCATCACTTCTCAGTGACATATAGAGAATAGACTGTTTTGTATTTGGAGTCCAGGGAAATCCCAGTTGCTATACATTTGGTGATAGAGGCTGAGGTGAATTGGGTAAGAGGGAGGATTGGTGTTCATGTACTTTCTCAGTAGCTTGGTACAGGAGTTATAGTTCTACCTCTTCTATCTCAGTAGCTTGGTACAGGAGTTATAGGTCTACCTCTTCTATCTCAGTAGCTTGGTACAGGAGTTATAGTTCTACCTCTTCTATCTCAGTAGCTTGGTACAGGAGTTATAGTTCTACCTCAGTAGCTGGGTACAGGAGCTATGTAGTTCGACTACTTATTTTTCTCCTTGCTGTTTGTTTGCACCACACACAAACTTAACGACTCTGCTCAGGGGTTTCTGGCGCTTTGTTTGACAGGCGTTATGTAAACCAGCTGACGCGGTTTAGATAGGTGGGTGTGTGAGTTTTAATAGGCCAGGCTTGTTAAAGTGCTGGAGGAGCTGGCGGTGTTGCTGCTGTGCCACTCCTGAACTTTACTTTTCAAACTCCATTCAAGTGAATTAACCCCCGGGAAGCTTTGACAATCAAGACAACTGAGGGGGAGCCAGGGGCATGGGGGAATGGGATACCTAGTCAGTTGCACAACTGAATGCATTCAACCGAATGTGTCTTCCACATTTGGCCCAACCTCTCTGATCGACGTCCATGTCATCAGCGCCCGGGGAGAAGCTGTTGTTGGGGGTTAACTGCCTTGCTCAAGGGCAGAACGGCAGATTTAGTCTCCTTGCCAGCTCGGGGATTTGAACAAGCGACCTAACGGTTACTGGTCGAACGATCTTAACCTCTAGGCTACCTGAGAGTGTGTGTGTATATGTAGGAGTGTGTGCGGCTTTATGTGGCCGTGAAGGCCTTCTCTGGGCCTCTCCATGGGCTGTGACAGCCAGGGGTTCAGTCAGGGGTGCAGGGATAGCCCCCGGGGGTGACCTGAACAACACCCTCTCCTCTTGGAATGAGATGCTATCGCGGTGCGGTCGACTCACCCCCTCTCTACCCCTCACCTCCAATGTGCCGAATCAGTGGAAGAGAAACTCAACGAATATCCCTGACACCACGCACACACACACACACACACACACACACACACACACACACACACACACACACACACACACACACACACACACACACACACACACACACACACACACACACACACACACACACACACACACACACACTAATATGGAAAAAAGCCTGTTTGGAGCGAATATGAGGGCAAATATTATTCTTCCTGAGCGTTACCACGGTGAGCACCTCTGACCTGGCAGTGAAAGTGCTGAAACAAAAAGCCCAAAGACTTTTTCTGCTCCTTCAAACGAGTGCTACATAAAATAAACACGGCCATCAGATCACCAGTCTGTGAACATGGGGCAGCGTTACCCCGCGCCGCCCGCCTGCCCGCCCAGCCTACTGCTCTATGGGAGTTAAGTGTGGGGTCCGCTCAGTCAACACCATGACGCAAAATGGAACAAGCCTCCGACAGAAGCCCCGGGGCTGACGGAATAAGGCCCCTGCCCACAGCCCCCCAAGCCCCTGAGAAAGGGAGTAAAAAAGAGAGGAACGGGTAGAGGGGGAAGACGAGAGGAGGGGTGCCGACATTTTAGGAAAAGACCACCAGGCCACCAGGCCCCAGTCTGCAGCACTGACCCCCTCCCAAATACACACATAACCTTCCAGAGAGCCAACGGCAGGACAGACAGCCGACAGAGAGAGAGAGAGCACGAGAGAGAGAGAGAGAGAGAGAGGGAGAGAGCAGGAGAGAGAGAGAACGGGAGAGAGCAGGAGAGAGAGAGAGAGAGAGAGAGAGAGAGATCAGGAGAAAGAGAGAGATCAGGAGAAAGAGAGAGCAGGAGAGAGAGAGAGAGAGAGAGAGAGAGTGCAGGGCAGCAGGGTGGTTGGTGGCTGGAGCCGCCTGGGAGACTGTGGGGCTTAGCTGGCTAGCCAGGCTAACAGTGGGCAGCCTCAGCCTGTAGGAGCTGACCTCACAGGGGTTCTTTATAAGCTGTGTGTGTGTGTGTGTGTGTGTGTGTGTGTGTGTGTGTGTGTGTGTGTGTGTGTGTGTGTGTGTGTGTGTGTCTGTGTGTGTGTGTGTGTGTGTGTGTGTGTGTGTGTGTGTGTGTGTGTGTGTGTGTGTGAGTGTGTGTGTGTGTGTGTGTGTGTGTGTGCGTGCGTGCGTGCGTGCGTGCGTGCGTGCGTGCGTGCGTGTGGAGGAGCTGACGTAACCTGCTGCGTACAGGAGAAAACACATTTGTCCCCTGGGGAGACCTGGGCTTCTCTTCTGCCCCAACCATAACCTCAGAGAGATTCCAAACACACTCACACATATAATTCCACACACACAGAGATTTATACACAGACTAACCCTCCTTGTCCATCTCTAACCTCATACACAGATTCCACCCTCCAAGTACCTCATAGAGGGCTTCTGATTCCACACCCTCCGTCCTGTTCTAATCCAATAAACTCTCATAATACATGGCTTCTGCTTACTGATACACTATTAGAGGAATCATTCATTGTTGTACCAGATACAACACATTAGGGGATTGGCTGCTTTACTGCCACATGACATGATGAACTCAGGGAAATCTGGGCTAAGGCCAGATGTGAGTTTTACTAACACACATACGCATATTGCAAACATACACACACACACAGCGACACACCCAACGTCAGATACATACAATAAGGCAGCAGATCACCTTCTATTGCTTCTAGGGTAAATAGTGTATGAAACTCCTCCCAACACCATTTCTCATCCCTATCATCATATATAGACTACTGTACAGTACATATCATATATAGACTACTGTACAGTACATATCATATATAGACTACTGTACAGTACATATCATATATAGACTACTATACAGTACATATCATATATAGACTACTATACAGTACATACCATATATAGACTACTGTACAGTACATACCATATATAGACTACTATACAGTACATATCATATATAGACTACTATACAGTACATATCATATATTTGTTTTATTCACCTTTATTTAACCAGGTAGGCAAGTTGAGAACAAGTTCTCATTTACGACTGCGACCTGGCCAAGATAAAGCAAAGCAGTTCGACACATACAACAACACAGAGTTACACATGGAATAAACAAACATACAGTCAATAATACAGTAGAAAAAAATAAGTATATACAATGTGAGCAAATGAGGTGAGATAAGGGAGGTAAAGGCAAAAAAAGGCCATGGTGGCGAAGTAAATACAATATAGCAAGTAAAACACTGGAATGGTAGATTTGCAGTGGAAGAATGTGCAAAGTAAAGATAGAAATAATTGGGTGCAAAGGAGCTAAATAAATAAATAAATACAGTAGGGGGAGAGGTAGTTGTTAGGGCTAAATTATAGATGGGCTATGTACAGGTGCAGTAATCTGTGAGCTGCTCTGACAGCTGGTGCTTAAAGCTAGTGAGGGAGATAAGTGTTTCCAGTTTCAGAGATTTTTGTAGTTCATTGGCAGCAGAGAACTGGAAGGAGAGGCGGCCAAAGGAAGAATTGGTTTTGGGGGTGACCAGAGAGATATACCTGCTGGAGCGCGTGCTACAGGTGGGTGCTCTTATGGTGACTAGCGAGCTGAGATAAGGGGGGACTTTACCTAGCAGGGTCTTGTAGATGACCTGGAGCCAGTGGGTTTGGCGACGAGTATGAAGCGAGGGCCAGCCAACGAGAGCGTACAGGTCGCAGTGGTGGGTAGTATATGGGGCTTTGGTGACAAAACGGATGGCACTGTGATAGACTGCATCCAATTTATTGAGTAGGGTATTGGAGGCTATTTTGTAAATGACATCGCCGAAGTCGAGGATCGGTAGGATGGTCAGTTTTACAAGGGTATGTTTGGCAGCATGAGTGAAGGATGCTTTGTTGCGAAATAGGAAGCCAATTCTAGATTTAACTTTGGATTGGAGATGTTTGATGTGAGTCTGGAAGGAGAGTTTACACATATGCAATATAGACTATTGCACAGTACATACCATATATAGACTACTGTACAGTACATACCATATATAGACTACTGTACAGTACATACCATATATAGACTACTGTACGGTACATACCATATATAGACTACTGTACAGTACATACCATATATAGACTACTGTACGGTACATACCATATATAGACTACTGTACGGTACATACCATATATAGACTACTGTACAGTACATACCATATATAGACTACTGTACAGTACATACCATATATAGACTATTGCAAAGTACATATCATATATAGACTACTGTACAGTACATACCATATATAGACTACTGTACAGTACATACCATATATAGACTACTGTACAGTACATACCATATATAGACTACTGTACAGTACATACCATATATAGACTACTGTACAGTACATACCATATATAGACTACTGTACAGTACATACCATATATAGACTACTGTACGGTACATACCATATATAGACTACTGTACGGTACATACCATATATAGACTACTGTACAGTTCATACCATATATAGACTATTGCAAAGGACATATCATATATAGACTACTGTACAGTACATATCATATATAGACTACTGTACAGTACATACCATATATAGACTACTGTACGGTACATATCATATATAGACTACTGTACGGTACATACCATATATAGACTACTGTACAGTACATACCATATATAGACTACTGTACAGTACATACCATATATAGACTACTGTACAGTACATACCATATATAGACTACTGTACAGTACGTACCATATATAGACTACTGTACAGTACATACCATATATAGACTACTGTACGGTACATACCATATATAGACTACTGTACAGTACATACCATATATAGACTACTGTACAGTACATACCACATATAGACTACTGTACAGTACATACCATATATAGACTACTGTACAGTACATACCATATATAGACTATTGCAAAGTACATATCATATATAGACTACTGTACAGTACATACCATATATAGACTACTGTACGGTACATATCATATATAGACTACTGTACTGTACATACCATATATAGACTACTGTACAGTACATACCATATATAGACTACTGTACAGTACATATCATATATAGACTACTGTACAGTACATATCATATATAGACTACTGTACAGTACATACCATATATAGACTACTGTACAGTACATATCATATATAGACTACTGTACGGTACATATCATATATAGACTACTGTACGGTACATACCATATATAGACTACTGTACAGTACATATCATATATAGACTACTGTACAGTACATATCATATATAGAGATCATAGATCACAGTCCCCCCACCCACCCTACAGCGTAGTTTCAGGCCTCACCTCGCCGTGCGGTATGTGCTTGCTCACGGATGAAGGCTCCTGGGAGGTGATGTAATCCAAGGGAAATGGGGGGAACTACCCTGGTGGTAAAGTAATTTGATCCCTCCCCGGGCTATTTAGCTGCTGCCTAAAACCATTACTTTCTGCTCCCAGATCAGCCCCAGCATGCATAGAGAGGAGATTAAAGCCTTCTAGCTGCTCCGAGTGCAGCTCAGGACCCAGCGACTCCCAGCGATTAGCCTAATCACTTCATGTGGAGTTGGATGAAGTTGTTCATAGGAAGTGATCCAATGTCAGTTTTGAGTCCCTTCCCTGCTAGGGGGTACACTGATGTCAGTGCAGACAGAGGGTACAGTGGAGTGAGACAGCACAGGAACTGGGCCTACTGACTCACACTACCCACATGAAAAAATACTACCGTACTACACACTGTAGTATCCCTCGATCATGTGTAGTACTTTCTATAGAATGTTATAGTATACTGTAAAATACTATAAATACTATTGTAAATAAATATTCCAGTATTATCCACAAAAAAGACAATGAATACTACATAACAGTCCTCAAAAACACTACAGTTTTTTAAATTATAGTAGATACTACAATATTTAATTTGCCCATTCCCCTCTGTCCATAAGTGAGAAACCTAAATGCCAAGTATAGACCATATACTGTGTTCCCTACAGGTTATAGAAAAGAGCAGAAGCTCTGAACTATCCATTCAGAACCCAGCCCAAACTATCTACCTACAGGTTTTGGAAAATGTCCTCTTTTAGTATTTCTCCAGTAGGTTTCCTCAAGGAGAAAGCCTCCACCTCTATGTCAAAGATAATAAAGCTAAAACACTTTAGTAAATACCACAGTAATGTTCCCAAAAACAATACAGTAAATACTACAGTCCGCAAAAACACTACAGTATTTACTATAGTATATGCTACAGTTTTACTAGAGTATTTATACTATACTAAACTGTAAATACCAGGGTTTGGAACATAAATTATATTCCAATTGTTCAGTTCCAACAGAAACCCTTTTTTTTCTGGTGTTCTGGACAGAAAATAAAGTTCTAATCCCGTTCAAACAAAAAAGGTAATGGTTCATATAGTACATTTTTGTTCATTTTTTTACCTGGGAAATCAACAGTGTTTTTACATTTTAGCTCATTAATTTACTCCACCAATGAGCACTGATAGAGCAGCTTGCTGTGGAATGGGTTAGAAAGTTGTTGACATGTTTGATTGGTCAGATAGGCCTAAGGGCAGGTGCGAGATGCGACTGAAATGTTTTACTAAAATTTAATTCTAAGTTAAATAAATCAAATCAAATCAAATTTTATTGGTCACATACACATGGTTAGCAGATTCCAAGATGGCGTAGCAGTCAGACGTCTTTTGTCCTCGTCTTGTCGTGTCCCGTGTATATATCTTTTAATATATTTTTCTTTGCATATATTTTTTTATATTTTTTCTAAAACTCAACTTCAAAACACTCTCCTGCAACCCACCTCACCCAATGTGGTGCGGATCTGTTTTTTTCTAAAGTATTATTCACCTCGAATCCGGAATCCCCCAACAGAAGCTAGCCAGCTCACTAGCTAGTAGTCAGCAGCTAACCTTTAGCTCGGAAAGCTCTCGCCAGTCTGTACAACGCGACTCAAACCAGAGCATACCGGACCTATTTTCTCTCCATATCCCCGGATTCCTACCTCAAGCTCTGGACATTTTCACCTGGATCTTCGCAGCTAGCTAGCTGCTATCCGAGTACTAGCTAACGTCGGTCCCGGAGCAAGCACCAATTAGCCTGAAGCTAGCCCATGCTAGGCCCTTTCTCCCGTTTAGCTAAAGAGGCCCATCAGCCACTCCTGGGCTACAATACCCGGACCCCTTCTACTGCCGGTACGGGGCACGGAACCCCGCCGATCCTTCACGACTGGACTACGACGTTATCTGCTCGAGGGGGTACTCAACTGGCCTCTACATCGCGACCACCCCTGAATGCTCACTAGCCGCGGCCCGCTAGCTATCTAGAGTATATTGGACTGTTAGCTGTATAGATCCATCGGCCAATTTCTTGGGCCACTATACCTATTTTGCCAATTGGACTTGGACCCCTCTGCTACTTGGAACCCTACTAATCCATCACGACTGGTCTACCGACATCACTGCATGCAAAGGCCAAAACAGACTTTCCTCCGTCGAGACGTCCCTCTAAGGCCCTTCTGCTAGCTTGCTAGCCCCGGTCTGCTAACTGTCTGAATCGCCGTGTCTCCAGCCAGCCCAACCACTCACTGGACCCCTATTGATCCCCCAGCTACGCATGCCTCTCCCTAATATCAATATGCCTGGTCCATTACTGTCCTGGTTAGTGATTACTGTCTTATTTCACTGTAGAGCCTCTAGCCCTGCTCAATATGCCTTAACCAACCATTTAGTTCCACCTCCCACATATGCGGTGACATCACCTGGTTTAAACGTCTCGAGAGACAATATCTCTCTCATCATTACTCAATGCCTAGGTTTACCTCCAATGTACTCACATCCTACCATACCTCTGTCTGTACATTATGCCTTGAATCTATTCTCTTACACCCAGAAACCTGCTTCTTTTACTCTCTGCTCTGAACGCACTAAACGACCAGTCCTGATAGCCTTTAGCCGTACCCTCATCCTACGCCTCTGTTCCTCTGGTGATGTAGAGGTTAATCCAGGCCCTGCAGTGCCTAGCTCCACTCCTACTCCCCAGGTGCTCTCATTTGTTGACTTCTGTAACTGTAAAAGCCTTGGTTTCATGCATGTTAACATTAGAAGCCTCCTCCCTAAGTTTGTTTTATTCACTGCTTTAGCACACTCTGCCAACCCAGATGTCCTAGCCACAAAACACAGGTGGGAAAAAGGCTGCCTAAGTATGATTCCCAATCAGAGACAACGATAGACAGCTGTCCCTGACTGAGAACCATACCCGGCCAAAACATAGCAACACAAAACATAGCATGCCCACCCCACATCACACCCTGACCTAACCAAATAGGGAAATAAAACGGCTCTCAGGTCAACAGCCCTGCACTCCCCACAGCAACTCGCCGAAACCTCCCCAACTTCTCCTTCACCCAAATCTAGATACGTATCTGATGTTCTGAAAGAGTTGCAAAATCTGGACCCCTACAAATCAGCCGGGCTAGAGAATCTGGACCCTCCCTTTCTAAAATTATCTGCCGAAATTGTTGCAACCTCTATTACTAGCCTGTTCAACCTCTCTTTCGTATCATCTGAGATTCCCAAAGATTGGAAAGCTGCCGCGGTCATCCCCCTCTTCAAAGGGGGAGACACTCTAGACCCAAACTGCTACAGACCTAAATCTATTCTACCCTGCCTTTCTAAGGTCTTCGAAAGCCAAGTTAAAAAACAGATTACCGACCGTTTCGAATCCCACCGTACCTTCTCCACTATGCAATCTGGTTTCAGAGCTGGTCATGGGTGCACCTCAGCCACGCTCAAGGTCCTAAACGATATCATAACCGCCATCGATAAGAGACATTACTGTGCAGCCGTATTCATCGACCTGGCCAAGGCTTTCGACTGTCAATCACCACATTCTTATTGGCAGACTCAACAGCCTTGGTTTCTCAAATGATTGCCTCGCCTGGTTCACCAACTACTTCTCTGATAGAGTTCAGTATGTCAAATCGGAGGGCCTGTTGTCCGGACCTCTGGCAGTCTCTATGGGGGTGCCACAGGGTTCAATTCTCGGGCCGACTCTCTTCTCTGTATACATCAATGATGTCGCTCTTGCTGCTGGTGATTCTTTGATCCACCTCTACGCAGACGACACCATTCTGTATACCTCTGGCCCTTCTTTGGACACTGTGTTAACTAACCTCCAGATTAGCTTCAATGCCATACAAACTCTCCTTCCGTGGCCTCCAACTGCTCTTAAACGCAAGTAAAACTAAATGCATGCTCTTCAACCGATCGCTGCCCGCACCTGCCCGCCCGTCCAGCATCACTACTCTGGACGGTTCTGACTTAGAATATGTGGACAACTACAAATATCTAGGTGTCTGGTTAGACTGTAAACTCTCCTTCCAGACTCACATTAAACATCTCCAATACTAAATTAAATCTAGAATTGGCTTCCTATTTTGCAACAAAGCATCATTCACTCATGCTGCCAAAAATACCCTTGTAAAACTGATCATCCTACCGATCCTCGACTTCGGCGATGTCATTTACAAAATAGCCTCCAACACTCTACTCAACAAATTGGATGCAGTCTACCACAGTGCCATCCGTTTTGTCACCAAAGCCCCATATACTACCCACCACTGCGACCTGTATGCTCTCGTTGGCTGGCCCTCGCTTCATACTCATCATCAAACCCACTGGCTCCAGGTCATTTACAAGTCTCTGCTAGGTAAAGCCCCGCCTTATCTCAGCTCACTTGTCACCATAGCAGCACCCACCCGTAGCACGCGCTCCAGCAGGTATATCTCACTGGTCACCCCCAAAGCCAATTCTTCCTTCGGCCGCCTCTCCTTCCAGTTCTCTGCTGCCAATGACTGTAACGAACTGCAAAAATCACTAAGCTAGAGACTCTTACCTCCCTCACTAGCTTTAAGCACCAGCTGTCAGAGCAGCTCACAGATCACTGCACCTGTACATAGCTCATCTGTAAATAGCCCATCCAATCTACCTCATCCCCATACTGTATTTATTTATTTATCTTGCTCCTTTGCACCCCAGTACCTCTACTTGCACATTCATCTTCTGCACATTCTACCATTCCAGTGTTTAATTGCTATATTGTAATTACTTCGGCCACCATGGCCTATTTATTGCCTTACCTCTCTTATCCTACCTCATTTGCACATGCTGTATATAGATTTTTCTACTGTATTATTGATTGTATGTTTGTTTATTCCATGTGTAACTCTGTGTTGTCGTATGTGTCGAACTGCTTTGCTTTATCTTGGCCAGGTCGCAGTTGCAAATGAGAACTTGTTCTCAACTAGCCTACCTGGTTAAATAAAGGTTAAATAATAATTTTTAAAAAGATGTTAATGCGAGTGTAGCGAAATGCTTGTGCTTCTAGTTCCGACCATGCAGTAATATCTAACAAGTAGTCTAACAATTTCACAACAACTACCTTATACACACAAGTGTAAAGGAATGAATAAGAATATGTACATATAAATATATAGATGAGTGATGGCCGAACGGCATAGTCAAGATGCAGTAGATGGTATAGAGTACAGTATATACATATGAGATGAGTAATGTAGGGTATGTAAACATTATGTAAAGTGGCATTGTTTAAAGTGACTAGTGATACATTTATTACATCCAATTTTTAATTATTAAAGTGGCTAGAGATTTGAGTCAGTATGTTGGCAGCAGCCACTCAAAGTTAGTGATGGCTGTTTAACAGTCTGATGGCCTTGAGATAGAAGCTGTTTTTCAGTCTCTCGGTCCCAGCTTTGATGCACCTGTACTGACCTCGCCTTCTGGATGATAGCGGGGTGAACAGGCAGTGGCTCGGGTGGTTGTTGTCCTTCATGATCTTTTTGGCCTTCCTGTGACATCGGGTGGTGTAGGTGTCTTGAAGGGCAGGTAGTTTGCCCCCGGTGATGCGTTGTGCAGACCTCACTACCCTCTGGAGAGCCTTGCGGTTGTGGGCGGAGCAGTTGCCGTACCAGGCGGTGATACAGCCCGACAGGATGCTCTCGATTGTGCATCTGTAAAAGTTTGTGAGTGTTTTTGGTGACAAGCCAAATTTCTGCAGCATCCTGAGGTTGAAGAGGCGCTGTTGCGCCTTCTTCACCACGCTGTCTGTGTGGGTGGACCATTTCAGTTTGTCCGTGATGTGTACGCCGAGGAACTTAAAACTTTCCACCTTCTCCACTACTGTCCCTTCGATGTGGATAGGGGGGTGCTCCCTCTGCTGTTTCCTGAAGTCCACGATAATCTCCTTTGTTTTGTTGACGTTGAGTGTGAGGTTGTTTTCCTGACACCACACTCTGAGGGCCTTCACCTCCTCCCTGTAGGCCGTCTCGTCCTTGTTGGTAATCAAGCCTACCACTGTAGTGTCGTCTGAAAACTTGATGATTGAGTTGGAGGCGTGCATGGCCACGCAGTCATGGGTGAACAGGGAGTACAGGAGAGGGCTGAGAACGCACTCTTGTGGGGCCCCAGTGTTGAGGATCAGCGGGGTGGAGATGTTGTTTCCTACCCTCACCACCTGGGGGCGGCCCGTCAGAAAGTCCAGGACCCAGTTGCACAGGGCGGAGTCGAGACCCAGGGTCTCGAGCTTAATGACGAGTTTGGAGGGTACTATGGTGTTAAATGCTGAGCTGTAGTCGATGAACAGCATTCTTACATAGGTATTCCTCTTGTCCAGATGGTTTAGGGCAGTGTGCAGTGTGATTGCGATTGCGTCGTCTGTGGACCTATTGGGGCGGTAAGCAAACTGAAGTGGGTCTAGGGTGTCAGGTAGGGTGGAGATGATATGATCCTTGACTAGTCTCTCAAAGCACTTCATGATGACGGAGGTGAGTGCTACGGGAACAGGAACAATGGTGGCCCTCTTGAAGCATGTGGGAACAGCAGACTGGGATAGGGATTGATTGAATATGTCCGTAAACACACCAGCCAGCTGGTCTGCGCATGCTCTGAGGACGCAGCTAGGGATGCCGTCTGGGCCGGCAGCCTTGCGAGGGTTAACACGTTTAAATGTTTTACTCACGTTGGCTGCGGTGAAAGAGAGTCTGCAGGTTTTGGTAGTGGGCCGTGTCGGTGGCACTGTATTGTCCTCAAAGTGAGCAAAGAAGTTGTTTAATTTGTCTGGGAGCAAGACATCGGGGTCCGAGACGGGGCTGGTTTTCTTTTTGTAGTCCGTGATTGACTGTAGACCCTGCCACATTCCTCTCGTGTCTGAGCCGTTGAATTGCGACTCAACTTTGTCTCTATACTGGTGCTTAGCTTGTTTGATTTCCTTGCTGAGGGAATAGCCACACTGTTTGTATTCGGTCATGTTTCCGGTCGCCTTGTCCTGATTAAAAGCAGTGGTTCGCGCTTTCAGTTTTGTGTGAATGCTGCCATCAATCCACAGTTTCTGGTTGGGGAAGGTTTTAATAGTCGCCGATGCACTTGCTAATAAACTCGCTCACCGAATCAGCGTATACATCAATGTTGTTGTTCGACGTTATCCGGAACATATCCCAGTCCACGTGATCGAAGCAATCTTGAAGCGTGGAATCAGATTGAAGCGTTGAACAGACCTGAGCACGGGCGTTTCCTGTTTTAGTTTCTGTCTATAGGCTGGGAGCAACAAAATTGAGTCGTGGTCAGCTTTGCCGAAAGGAGGGCGAGGGGTGGCTTTGTATGTGCCGCGGAAGTTAAAATAACAATGATCCAGGATTTTGCCAGCCCGGGTCGCGCATTCAATATGCTGATAAAATTTAGGTGTAGGTTTAATCTTGTTTTCAGATTAGCCTTATTAAAACTCCCAGCTACAATAAATGCAGCCTCAGGATATGTGGTTTCCAGTTTACAAAGAGTCAAATTAAGTTCTTTCAGGGCCGTCGAGGTGTCTGCTGGGGGGGGGGGGGGGGGGGGTGTACACGACTGTGATTATAATCGAAGAGAATTCTCTTGGTAGATAATGCGGTCGGCATTTGATTGTAAGGAATTTTAGGTCAGGTGAACAAAAGGACTTGAGTTCATGTAGGTCTGTAAACAATTTTTGGAAAAATTACTTGTGTCATGCACAAAGCAGATGTCCTAACCGACTTGCCAAAACTATAGTTTGTTGACAATACATTTGTGGAGTGGTTGAAAAATGAGATTTAATGACTCCAACCTAAGTGTATGTAAACTTCTGACTTCAACTATATATACAGTGGGGCAAAAAAGTATTTAGTCAGCCACCAATTGTGCAAGTTCTCCCACTTGCGTGGGAGAATGTCATGTGGATTGGGAGAATGTCATGTGGTCAGATGAAACCAAAATAGAACTTTTTGGTAAAAACTCAACTCGTTGTGTTTGGAGGACAAAGAATGCTGAGTTGCATCCAAAGAACACCATACCTACTGTGAAGCATGGGGGTGGAAACATCATGCTTTGGGGCTGTTTTTCTGCAAAGGGACCAGGACGACTGATCCGTGTAAAGGAAAGAATGAATGGGGCCATGTATCGTGAGATTTTGAGTGAAAACCTCCTTCCATCAGCAAGGGCATTGAAGATGAAACGTGGCTGGGTCTTTCAGCATGACAATGATCCCAAACACACCGCCCGGGCAACGAAGGAGTGGCTTCGTAAGAAGCATTTCAAGGTCCTGGAGTGGCCTAGCCAGTCTCCAGATCTCAACCCCATAGAAAATCTTTGGAGGGAGTTGAAAGTCCATGTTGCCCAGCAACAGCCCCAAAACATCACTGCACTAGAGGAGATCTGCATGGAGGAATGGGCCAAAATACCAGCAACAGTGTGTGAAAACCTTGTGAAGACTTACAGAAAACGTTTGACCTCTGTCATTGCCAACAAAGGGTATATAACAAAGTATTGAGATAAACTTTTGTTATTGACCAAATACTTATTTTCCACCATAATTTGCAAATAAATTCATTAAAAATCCTACAATGTGATTTTCTGGATTTTTTTTTCTCATTTTGTCTGTCATAGTTGAAGTGTACCTATTATGAAAATTACAGGCGTCTCTCATCTTTTTAAGTGGGAGAACTTGCACAATTGGTGGCTGACTAAATACTTTTTTGCCCCACTGTATATATAGTTGAAGTCGGAAGTTTACATATATATATATATAAACATACAGTATATATATATATACTGTATGTTTATTGTCACATACACTGGATAGGTACAGTGAAATGTGTTGTTTTACAGGGTCAGCCATATTAGTATAGCACCCCTGGAGCAAATTAAGTTTAAGTGAGACGGCTGCATCACTACCTGATTTCTTGACCGCAGGAAGCCCAAACAGATATAATATTAGACTAAAACATAATAATTTCAAACATTTGTATATGATCACGTGTCTCTATATTCTGCATGATAATACTTGGGAACATAATTCTTAAATTAAAATCACTTGTCTGAGACCCGATGACTCGTGTAAGCTCCCACAAGCTAACATCTAGGCTTTATCTCAGCGGGGTGAACACTATCTTCAGCCATACGGGTGACCCAGGCTCGATACCCAGTCGGTCACAAAGAGAGTACAGTGGAGGCAGGTGGGACAGGAGAAAGGGCTTACTGAGTCACACAGAGGTGCTGTCACTCACAGCTAACGACTCACCACTCAGAAATCAGGTAGTGATGCAGCTGTCTCCTCCTCTTCCTCCTCAATGCCAGACCTGCCCAATCACACACAGATTAACTGTGTTTGTCCTTCCTGTGTCATACTTCTCTCTCTTCTCCCTGGCTATGGTCTGTCTGTCTCTTGCCTTTGTGTCCTACCTCTGTCTCTCTATTGGGTCGTCCTATCCCATCCCTCTATCATTCATCATCCCTCTCTCTTTCTTTGTCACGGTAACGGAATTTTTCTGAGACTCCGATTTTTCACTTAAAATGTATGCCAAACAAAAACATTGATTTCAAAGTTTAACAAACCATACAACTCTATGCACAAGGACTACCTTTATCAATTTACACAAAACATTTTACAGATTCAAAGTTTGGTAAGAGAATTTCTGTAAAATCTCCCTCTGTTTTTTATGTGTCCAAGTTTTCCAAAAACTCTGCTAAATATCTTCTCTGAATTAGGATTAGCGATGTCTGCAGAAACAATGGGGTGTCAACTATGACATGACACATTGACTTTGAAAACATCTATTTTGGTTATTGAACTACAGTAAGTGAAGTGGATTTACACCCGTTAAGAAAATTGCGGTAATGGAATTTCATCATTGGTCACTGATCTGTACTACACAGAAATTCATAATTATGGATATGAATGTCATTCTCTTCATGGTGATGTATCCTAAATAGGTACACTAAGATATACATCTGTACAGTGGCTTGCAAAAGTATTCACCCCCCTTGGTATTTTCCCTATTTTGTTGCCTTACAACCTGGAATTAAAATAGATTCCCGTCACACAATGCCCCATAAAGACAAAGCAAAAACATTTTTTTAGAAATCTGTTGTCCCTTGTGTTCTTTCACTCTATTCCTGGGGAATTTCCATCTTATCTATGACCAGGGAGCATTCCTGACATTCCAGCCATTCTTCCTGGCACTGCAAGGGGTCCAGCCAGATGCAGGGGCGTCACTAATACAAGACAGACACTGACACAGCCAGGGCCAGCTCGACCTGGCCCCACTAACACCAACACTGACCTTCTCATAGACCCACAGAAAGGGAGATGGAGTAATGGAGAGGAAGAGAGTTGGGGAGAGAGAGATGGAGAAAGAGGGAGTGAAAGAGAGATGGGGAGAGGGAGATGGAGTAGTGGAGAGGAAGAGAGTTGGGGAGAGAAAGATGGAGAAAGAGGGAGTGAGAGAGAGATGGGGAGATGGTGAGTCAGGAAGAAATGGAGGTGAGGGATGGAGATAGAGGTATGGAGAAAGAAAGGGAGAGAAAGAAAAACAGAAAGCGAGGAAGACAAGGAGAGGACAGACAGAGAGGTGGAGACAGACAGAGAGAGTGGGCGGGTGTGTAATCGTAGTGTATGTAAACTGACACAAAAATAGAATGTTGAAGAATAACTTTCATTTCCAGCCCCTGACTCACTGCCTGATATTGTTAAAAGGAGGCCAGTGAAGAGTTTGTTGCTCTTCCGGCAGAAGTTGTGTGTGATTGGGAGCATTAGTGGGGTCAAAGTGCGTATAAACATTCTCCACTAGAATAGAAGAGTTAAGATGACTGTCATGTCTTACTACTGACTCACTAAACTGATCATGATGAATGTGGTTAAGTGGCTTCATACAAAACCTAGTGAGTTTCAATTGTTGTTACTGTACAGGTGAGACAGTGAGAGTTGAGAGAAATGGGGGCAGAGGTCAAACACAATGAAAGATGTTTTTCTGGAAGATATCTTTAAACGGAAAGATACCCGAAACTCATTATTACTAAATCTGATAATGATTAATGAGGGGAATGCAGCTGGAATGCACGCTACCTTATTACATCATAGATATTAAGGAAGTAGGAAGTGATTGGACAGGTCAGGGTGTATGTAAACATTGCCGTTTTTCTTTACACAGTATCATGTAAGTAGCATATAAACGCAAACTCATACGTTGAGGATTAATATAATCTCTACAAACAAAGATTTACAATTGGGTTATGATGAAACATGAAGATAATTCACAGATTCTGCAGTTAATTCACACACAGACAGGAAATAGAAAAATGAACAGGTAAACATGCAGTCATAAAAACTGGAATAAATCCTTGTTAACTGCTGTTGTTATCTGTGTGTGATTTATGATGCTTGGGGTTTAGTGTGTTCTATTGTAAGGCCGGTGATGGAAGGGCTGATGTGCGTCAGTGTGGACAGACACCCAACCAGGCCCTGTCAGATGTGTGGGGAGGAGAGAAGGAGGACGAGGGGGAGGAGAGGTGGAGGAGGAGGGGGAGGAGGAGATGTAGAGGAGAAGGGGTTATAAATGGTTTAAATGGTAGATTACTGAGGTGGTGTGAGCTCTAATTACTCTGTAACAGACGTAAGCATGTGTGAGTGTGTGTGTGTGTGGGGGGGGGGGCACGTTGACACGGTTACTCAGTGGGACAGACTGCGACGTCACAGAATTCCTGCTTCCTTTGTCCGTCTGCCCCCCTCCTCCCCCCCTCCTCCCCCTGGGGTGTTTGTCAGCAACTCTCAGCTTCCGTAGAATAACATCAGACTCAGTGTGTGGCTGACGCAGGGAGCATGGCACAGAGAGCAGAGGTGGTCAGCTCTGTTACACTACACACACACACACACTCACACTCACAGACAGAGACGGTGAGGGAAGACTGACAAAGAGAGAGAATGCTCAAGTAAAGTCTCCTGGGTGACTTTGCTACATGCTTAAGAATGTGCTAAAAATAAGATCCCTCACTCACTCTCTCTTTTTATTTTCTCTCTGTCTTTCTCTTTTTGCAAGTGGACCTCCTAGAGTTGCAGTGTGGGGTCACTCTGGGGAGATGGTGTAGCAGTCAGCCAGGCCAGCTGATGAAAATGATCAACTGTTACTGGGCTGCTGAGAAAGTTGTGTTGTGTTGTATTGTGGGGTGTTGTGTTGTGTTCTTGTATGTGTCGTTTTTGTTGTTTAGGGCTTCTTGTCTTTACAGATCGTTACGCCTTCAGTAAAAGTATGGCTACTATCTAGCATGTTACACTTCTATTGTATTAAAGGCACACCTGCAGGAGGGGGGAGAGAGAGAGGGGGTAAGATGAAGGTAAGAGAGATACAGTAGAGATGGACAGAGAAAGGCAAAGATGGACAGAGAAGGTAAGATAGATGGGAGAGATGGAGAGAGAGAGAGGGATGCAGACAGGACACACACAATGACAGGGGAGGAAAGAATGTTTAGGGCGAGTGAGAATGGCGGTGAGAGGAGAGGGAGCTCTGAGACTGGCGTGGCTTCCCCAGCGCAGTAACACTGGCCCGAGATGGAGAGAGCGAGAGGGAGGGAGACAGCCGGGCAGATGGAAAGAGTGTTTGCACAGTAAAAAGTTCCTTTTTGCGTGGGTTGCCTGCTTCTCCCCTCCCTTCCCCCCATCCCTCCTCCTCTCCCTCTCTGTCTCTGACCTATTGCTTCAACTCAATCATTCATAGATTTCTTCACTTGCAGACGCAAGACAACTTGGAAGGAGTGAGGGAGAAAGAGAGAGAGAGAGAGGGAACGTGAGCGGGAGAGCAATGCACAGTGAGAGGGAGGGAGGAAGGAGAGGGTTTTCGGCTGGCACTCACAGTCACACACACACACACTGTGTTCTGTCACATACCATAGAGTTCGGTTTAATAGAGAACAGACTTAAATGTTGTTCATCTCTACTCTCGTTTCTCTCCCTCACTCTCTTTTTCATCCCTTCTTCCTTTGCAGAGAGAGAGTCTGTTAGCTGATAGAGGACAACTGTAATAATGATGCTGGTTAATGTCCTCTTCTAATGAGCCAATAAAAGGGAGCAGAGCAGATGCACCATATCACAACACAACACAATACAGGACAACACAACACAGGACAACACAAAACAACACAACACAGGACAACCCAACACAACACAGGACAACCCAACACAGGACAACACAACACAGGACAACCCAACACAACACAACACAGGACAACACAACACAACACAGGACAACCCAACACAACACAACACAGGACAACACAACACAAAACAACCCAACACAGGACAACCCAACACAGGACAACACAATACAGGACAACACAACACAACACAGGACAACACAACACAAAACAACACAACACAGGACAACCCAACACAGGACAACACAACACAGGACAACCCAACACAGGACAACACAACACAGGACAACCCAACACAACACAACACAGGACAACACAACACAACACAGGACAACCCAACACAACACAACACAGGACAACACAACACAACACAACACAACACAGGACAACACAACACAGGACAAAACAACACAGGACAACACAACACAGGACAACCCAACACAGGACAACACAACAACACAACACAGGACAACCCAACACAGAGCAACACAACACAGGACAACACAACACAGGACAACCCAACACAACACAGTCAACACAACACAGGACAACCCAACACAACACAGGACAACACAACACAGGACAACCCAACACAGGGCAACCCAACACAGGGCAACCCAACACAGGGCAACCCAACACAGGGCAACACAACACAGGACAACACAACACAGGACAACACAACACAGGACAACACAATACAGGACAACCCAACACAGGGCAACCCAACACAACACAGGACAACCCAACACAGGGCAACACAACACAGGACAACACAACACAGGACAACACAACACAGGACAACCCAACACAACACAGGACAACCCAACACAACACAGGACAACCCAACACAACACAGGACAACACAACACAGGACAACACAACACAGGACAACCCAGCACAACACAGGACAACACAACACAGGACAACCCAACACAACACAGGACAACCCAACACAACACAGGACAACACAACACAACACAGGACAACACAACACAGGACAACACAATACAGGACAACCCAGCACAACACAGGACAACCCAACACAACACAGGACAACACAACACAGGACAACACAACACAGGACAACCCAACACAACACAGGACAACACAACACAACACAGGACAACCCAACACAACACAGGACAACACAACACAGGACAACACAACACAGGACAACACAACACAACACAACACAGGACAACACAACACAACACAGGACAACCCAACACAACACAGTCAACACAACACAGGACAACCCAACACAACACAGGACAACACAACACAGGACAACACAATACAGGACAACCCAGCACAACACAGGACAACCCAACACAACACAGGACAACACAACACAGGACAACACAACACAGGACAACCCAACACAACACAGGACAACACAACACAACACAGGACAACCCAACACAACACAGGACAACACAACACAGGACAACACAACACAGGACAACCCAACACAACACAGGACAACCCAACACAACACAGGACAACACAACACAACACAGGACAACCCAACACAACACAGGACAACACAACACAGGACAACACAACACAGGACAACCCAACACAACACAGGACAACACAACACAGGACAACCCAACACAGGGCAACACAACCCAACACAACACAGGACAACCCAACACAACACAGGACAACACAACACAGGACAACACAACACAGGACAACACAACCCAGGACAACACAACACAGGACAACACAACACAGGACAACCCAACACAACACAGTCAACACAACACAGGACAACACAACACAGGACAACCCAGCACAACACAGTCAACACAACACAGGACAACCCAACACAACACAGGATAACACAACACAGGACAACACAACACAGGACAACACAACACAGGACAACACAACACAGGACAACACAACACAACACAGTCAACACAACACAGGACAACACAACACAGGACAACCCAGCACAACACAGTCAACACAACACAGGACAACCCAACACAACACAGGATAACACAACACAGGACAACCCAACACAACACAGTCAACACAACACAGTCAACACAACACAGGACAACACAACACAGGACAACCCAGCACAACACAGTCAACACAACACAGGACAACCCAACACAACACAGGATAACACAACACAGGACAACACAACACAGGACAACCCAACACAACACAGGACAGCACAACACAACACAGGACAACACAACACAGGACAACCCAACACAACACAGGACACAACATAGCCATATCTGCATGTTGAAGGCAGAGAGACAAATGGAAAGGAAGAGAGCAATTGACACGCATAATTTGAAAATCACATCCGTGGGGAGTTTTCCTAACTAAACTAGCCAGAGGTGAAGGGGGGTGAATGGGTGGGAGCAGGGGGGTAGGAGGTGGAGGAGGAGAGGGGGGTGGATTGTCATATATCTCTTGGAAGGAAGACAACAGCACATTAACCGTGATCACTGACTGTGAGAAAGAGAGAGTGAGAGACGTCACTTTATTGCCCAATGACTATCCTCCCCGTGTGTCACTAGTTCATTATTTTTTTCCTCCAAAAACATCAACACACTCACTCGCTCTTTGACGTACGTAGATGCATAAAGGGCATGTGGGGAGAGGGGGTAGGGGGGGAAATGATGGTGTGTGTAGGGGGGTGGTGAGTTAGGGTTACCAGGACAGTTGGTCAGATAGGATGCCCTACTGGAATCATGCACTCTGAGGCAGGAATGGAAGGATGGTGTGAGGGAGGGATGTATGAGAGGAGTGAGGCGGAGGTTATGGAGAGAGTTAAGGGGTTGTCCATCTACCCAGACATAGTAGAGTAAACATTAACAGTAGTATACTATGTCGGCCTCTTGTCCGTTCCCTTTGAGCGTAAACGCTGTTTATTATACAGCTTGGTGGAATTCCCTGGAGGAGGAAATGGTGGAGCAATATCAGCATGATGAAATGATTGGCTCCCAAAATCACGTTTGCCATTGGAGCTTCCTGTGTTTCCAGCGTTGCGTCATATTCAACATTCCCTCTGTTTACACATCCAAGGCTGTGAGGTAGGCAGGATCAGAGCCTTAACCTTCACCTTCATTACACTACAGTCACTTACAGTAGACATACAGTAACCAATGGTGTCATTTAGAACAGGAGTTTTACACTACAGAAACCAATTGGAATACCAGAAGGGTTATTTGGACAATACCAACATATTCAAATGTAAATGTAAAAAAGTATGATAAATATTATGAAATGATTAAAATGTACCCTTATTGTATACCAGGGATGATCAACTCCCAACCAATCAGAGGGCAAGGATCAAACCCAGCAGACACTCTGACCCATCAAAAGGCTTCATATGACAGTGAGGAAACCATGTAAGAGTCAGTGGCGTGCATAACTACACGGCGCCAGGGTTTGTCAGGGCTACGCAAAGATTGACTAACCCAGTAAAGTTGGACTAAGTGAGTCAGGTTTGTCTGGCCAGAAGGGCAAGGGAAGGCCATGTCACAGGTTCCCTCCTCTCACTCTCTGATGTCTTACTAATGTTTCATACACACACGGACACAGGGCTGTAGTACGCCGTGACACAGGCACAGACATGGTGAGGGCTGTAGTAAGCCGTGACACAGTCACAGACATAGGGAGGGCTGTAGTAAGCCGTGACACAGTCACAGACATAGGGAGGGCTGTAGTAAGCCGTGACACAGTCACAGACATAGGGAGGGCTGTAGTAAGCCGTGACACAGTCACAGACATAGGGAGGGCTGTAGTAAGCCGCGACACAGTCACAGACATAGGGAGGGCTGTAGTAAGCCGCGACACAGTCACAGACATAGGGAGGGCTGTAGTACGCCGTGACACAGGCACAGACATGGTGAGGGCTGTAGTAAGCCGTGACACAGTCACAGACATAGGGAGGGCTGTAGTACGCCGTGACACAGGCACAGACATGGTGAGGGCTGTAGTAAGCCGTGACACAGTCACAGACATAGGGAGGGCTGTAATACACCGTGACACAGTCACAGACAAAGGGAGGGCTGTAGTAAGCCGTGACACAGTCACAGACATAGGGAGGGCTGTAGTAAGCCGCGACACAGTCACAGACAAAGGGAGGGCTGTAGTAAGCCGTGACACAGTCACAGACATAGGGAGGGCTGTAGTAAGCCGTGACACAGTCACAGACATAGGGAGGGCTGTAGTAAGCCGCGACACAGTCACAGACAAAGGGAGGGCTGTAGTAAGCCGCGACACAGTCACAGACATAGGGAGGGCTGTAGTAAGCCGTGACACAGTCACAGACATAGGGAGGGCTGTAGTAAGCCGTGACACAGTCACAGACATAGGGAGGGCTGTAGTAAGCCGCGACACAGTCACAGACATAGGGAGGGCTGTAGTAAGCCGCGACACAGTCACAGACATAGGGAGGGCTGTAGTAAGCCGTGACACAGTCACAGACATAGGGAGGGCTGTAGTAAGCCGTGACACAGTCACAGACATAGGGAGGGCTGTAGTAAGCCGTGACACAGTCACAGACATAGGGAGGGCTGTAGTAAGCCGCGACACAGTCACAGACATAGGGAGGGCTGTAGTAAGCCGTGACACAGTCACAGACATAGGGAGGGCTGTAGTAAGCCGTGACACAGTCACAGACATAGGGAGGACTGTAGTAAGCCGCGACACAGTCACAGACAAAGGGAGGGCTGTAGTAAGCCGTGACACAGTCACAGACATAGGGAGGGCTGTAGTAAGCCGCGACACAGTCACAGACATAGGGAGGGCTGTAGTAAGCCGCGACACAGTCACAGACATAGGGAGGGCTGTAGTACGCCGTGACACAGTCACAGACAAAGGGAGGGCTGTAGTAAGCCGTGACACAGTCACAGACATAGGGAGGGCTGTAGTAAGCCGCGACAGTCACAGACATAGGGAGGGCTGTAGTAAGCCGTGACACAGTCACAGACATAGGGAGGGCTGTAGTACGCCGTGACACAGTCACAGACATAGGGAGGGCTGTAGTAAGCCGTGACACAGTCACAGACATAGGGAGGGCTGTAGTAAGCCGTGACACAGTCACAGACATAGGGAGGGCTGTAGTAAGCCGCGACACAGTCACAGACATAGGGAGGGCTGTAGTACGCCGTGACACAGGTTCCTCTGATGTCTAACATTTTAACACACACACACACGGCTGGTATAGACCATGTCACAGGTTCCTCTGATGTCTAACATTTTAACACACACACACACGGCTGGTATAGACCATGTCACAGGTTCCTCTGATGTCTAACATTTTAACACACACACACACACGGCTGGTATAGACCATGTCACAGGTTCCTCTGATGTCTAACATTTTAACACACACACACACACGGCTGGTATAGACCATGTCACAGGTTCCTCTGATGTCTAACATTTTAACACACACACACACACGGCTGGTATAGACCATGTCACAGGTTCCTCTGATGTCTAACATTTTAACACACACACACACGGCTGGTATAGACCATGTCACAGGTTCCTCTGATGTCTAACATTTTAACACACACACACACACGGCTGGTATAGACCATGTCACAGGTTCCTCTGATGTCTAACATTTTAACACACACACACACACGGCTGGTATAGACCATGTCACAGGTTCCTCTGATGTCTAACATTTTAACACACACACACGGCTGGTATAGACCATGTCACAGGTTCCTCTGATGTCTAACATTTTAACACACACACACACGGCTGGTATAGACCATGTCACAGGTTCCTCTGATGTCTAACATTTTAACACACACACACGGCTGGTATAGACCATGTCACAGGTTCCTCTGATGTCTAACATTTTAACACACACACACACGGCTGGTATAGACCATGTCACAGGTTCCGTTCTCTCTGATGTGTCGGAGGTTTAATTCAGTGTCTCACTCGGCTACTCCTCCTCCGGTGGTTTATACACATTGGTGATGTAATGGGTAGCACATCGAGGCCACACACACACACACAAACGTAATGTTCTTGTACACATATATACACCACACTCACACCACCAGCCTACTAATTACCCACACACATGCACACACACTCACACTCACATTCGCACACTCAACACTACCCCTTCTCCTAACACACACACCATGGCACATAGGCCTTCTTTCCCAAAAAATAGCCCCCCATGAACACACAAACACACACACACACTGCATACATGTGCACTCCCTCTCACTCACACACACACAAACACACACATATAGTGTCAATGTGTATGAGTGATATGAGTGATCACCACTGGTAGATTGTCTAACAGACTCTCAGTGCCTCAGAACCACCCAGGAGACCCCCATCATGGTAGGCAGACGGAGAGAAGGAGAGAGAGGGAACTAGGGAGGGAGAGTGACTAACTTCACTCTTTCTTTTCTTCTTACCCCAGCTGTGTCTTCAAACAGCCCTTTGATGTGGGAAATTAAAAAGAGTGAGTGTGTCAATATCTCCCTCGGTCCACCACATTCATCCATTTCCTCTCCTCCTCTCCCCTTCTCCTCCTCTCCTCTCTTTTCTTGTCTGCTGTTGACCCAGGAAAAGAGAATACTACTTGTTTCCCACACCTCTACCACCCAGCCTCCTCGCCACTATGCCCTCATAAGTGTCAGTGTGTTTATTTGTGTATCCGTGTGTGTGTGTGTGTAGGCCCATCACTTAACACTTGTACCCACTACCCACATCATTATTAGTGTGTCTGATGTTCTCCCTTGAAGACCCACCCTCTAAGCATTTTATCCTTTTGTTGGTTTATGAGTGTGTGTGCGTATGTGAGTGTGTGTGAGTGAGAGGGAGTGCACACATGTATGCAGTGTGTGTGTGTCCATGTGCATGTGTGTTTGTGTGTGTGGGCCTGAGTGAGTGAGAGTGAGTGCACATGTGCTCGTGTATACAGTAAGTGTGAGTGTGTGTGTTTGTGTTTGTGTGTGTGGGCCTGAGTGAGTGAGAGTGAGTGCACATGTGCTCGTGTATACAGTAAGTGTGAGTGTGTGTGTGTGTGTGTGTCCATGTGCATGTGTGTTTGTGTGTGTGGGCCTGAGTGAGTGAGAGTGAGTGCACATGTGCTCCTGTATACAGTAAGTGTGAGTGTGTGTGTGTGTGTGTCCACAGGCCCACTCCCCTGGGGTTTATGTCTATGCTGCATTAATCCTCCGTCTCTGCCTTGATGACTGGAAACTCATTTCTGCCTTTTTGCAACACTGTGCTATGCTTTACTGCACCTGACGGGGTGTTTCCAGGGCTGCTCAGTCAGTGTCTGAGAAAGTGTGTGTTTGTGAGACTGGTGCGTGTGTATGTGCCTGCTTGTTTGCACATCTTTGTTTGTTTGTGTGTGTGTATTCATTCCGCCATGTATGTGTGTGTGTGCATTATGCTGTGTGTATGTGTGTGCATTACGCTGTGTGTGTGTGTGTGTGTACTGTTTTAACCCCATCTTATTCCCCCTCCCTGACACTGTGTTACTGGACTGGAGTCCAGTCACTGTTTCTATGCAACACTAGGCCCCTTCTGGACAACACCTCTCTCCCGTCCCGCTCTGTCTCTCACTCTTTCCTTTACCCTGGAGAGGGAGAGAGGGAGAGAAAAAAGAAGGGGGGAAAGTGGAAATAACAGGATGATGTCTCAGGAGTGGCTGTCTGAAAAAAAGGAGAGTGGGGGGGTGAGAGAGGTGTTTTCTCTGTGTATGAACTATGAAGTGGGGAACGTGCCATATGGAGCAGAGTCCTACTGTAAAGCCACAGTCAAAAAGCATTTTTAACACTCAGAGAAACACAATAAACAATGAGAGGGAGAGAGAAAACAAGGTGGATCCACTGTATAAAGGATACAGGACTGGAGATAGGCTGATATAAAATTAAACAATGGCCTTTTTAAACTTCTGCAGTGATAGAGAGAGGGGGGAAGAGATTTGGAGATGGAAAGATAGAAAGAGGTAGATGGACTGATAAATAGGTAGCGGGATGCGACGGAGGAAGTGTAGACTACTGGAGATAGGGACAGGATGGACGAGAGAAAGTGATACAGACCGAAAAAAAATGAAAAAACAACGGAACATTTTGAAAAATTTGCCAAGGGAGAGACAGCTCTGGGAGGGAGGGGAGGAGGAAAGAGGGAGCACGTGTGTTTTTATGAATGAATGTCGGTGACTCAGTCGATGTGTCATACAGCCCAGTCTTTATAAAAGGACGTTTAAAACAAGCCTAAACATTTCACTGCGCGAAAATTTGACTTACACACGCTCGCGTCCCTCTCTCTGCACTCATCCGTCTATCCCTCCCTAACCATTTGTCGGAGTGTCTGTCTATCGTTACTATCAGTTCATTACTAAAACTGATCTCAAACTTTACTGAACAAAAAGTTTGGAGGCATTGTATTTTATTTATTTATTGGATAGTTCGCCCTCATTCCTCTACTTTTTCATTCATTCATTCTCTCGTTCTATTCCTCTTCTGCAATCTCTTGCCTCCACTCTTTTCGCGGAGTGTGAAAGGGAGAAGAAACTGGAGCACGTGACAATTTCCGGAGTTCGATTTATTTATTAATTTTCTTACCTTATTTTAACTATTTATTTACTGCAAGTCGTGCATTTATTTCTTGGACACGAACAAATATGAAATGTAAGTGCCTATGATTTTTTTCTTTCAAAAGCTATTATTCTTTCAATTGTTTCTTAATTTTCTTATTATTATCATCCTTTCTCTCTAACTTTTCTTGTTTAGATAAGTCTGTCCAATATGTTGGCATAATAATATGCTGACACGATTCTGAGAGTATGATCATTGATTGGGCTATTCCATATTCAAATGAAATTACTGAGCATGCAAATGTTACTTAATTGCAGCTAAGCATTGCCATGTTCAGTGACCACTGAGTGATCCATTTGTTTCAAGAAGCCTAGACACTGACGTCTTATACCAGCAGGTGGTTAAAGTTTGAACAATGAGTGATGCTCTCCTGAGTCCTGGCTTGTGCTTCTTGTGGTTCTCCTGTAATTACACAGGCACTTATCATTTCAGCAGCAATTGGGACTTTCTTTACCTTGTATTTGAACTTGAAAGAGAAGGAATGAATGAGCTTACTGTTACAGAACTGTCTTGGTTTAGGCTATGTAATTTATGTCATCCAACAACTGATGTGTCGTATTGCAGGTGTGACAATTGGAGGCGTTCATGAAAGTCGATAATTGTGAAGATCAACATAGTATTATAGTGTGTCATAGCATGTAATGATTTAGGTCAAGTGATTTGCATTTAGGACTCTGGTCACATCCAACAACTGATGTGTCGTATTGCAGGTGTGATAATTAGAGGCGTTCAGGAAAGTGGATAACTGTGAAGGTGTTGTTATTGTTAATGATATTATGAGTCATAGGATGGAATGATTTAGATAGATGTTCATGTAACCTGTGAAAACATGACTCTGCTTTGTGCAACTCTGAAGGATTCCACTGCCAAGTCTGGGTTTATGTTTACATTATGGTGCAATATCTCTGGAGAGTTGACAGCCGTACCCCGAGGTCATTATCATTATATCGACATGACAGCACTTCTCCGCGGTCATATAAACCTAATAATTGCTTCCGTTTCCTCCCACCCTGCAGTGCTTGTCGACTCCTCCTCCTCTCTGCTGCTCTCGCTGCTATTGGCCCAGCTTCCTTTATTTACGTCTGCCGTCCCCGCCCCCTACCGGCGGCCGAACGTCGTGCACGAACTGGATAGATTGGCCAATCAGACGAAGAATCTGAGGCAGATCACAGCAGATCTATTGGTGAGTGGAATGTTACTGTACTCACTTCTGATGTCAGGATGGGGAGATTGCTATGCTGTATACTGTATACTGTATTGATTGTGTGGTGGTGATCATGCCATGACCAGTTACCTGAGGCACATGAAAAGAGACTGGCTGGGGTTGTTGTCCAATAGCTCACCTTTATGACCCCTTAATGACTACTATAGTGATTGCATAGAGCAGTCATAAGAAGCCATGCTCCTTCTGCCTCACTCTCCCTGACTGTGACGCAATACAACTCTGGACAGTTGACTTAGATGTCTTATTCTCCTGGCTACGTTAACCTGCTTGTGTTGTGTCAGCCAGTGTATTAAGAGTCCCTTAGCTGTGTGAGTGGGACAGTCAGGGCAAGCGTCAGTAGAGATTTAACTATGTGAGGTCAGCCTTAATCCAGACAGGACCAACTGGAGGGCCAACTGACCGTGGGGAGATCTGACTCAACGTCCTGGTCTGACTGGACACCTGATACCACAGGGCCTGATGGAGCACTCATAGTAGGAGAAAGTTGCCTCTAGACACTGATTTCAGGTCAGTTTAGTGTTAATGCTAAGGGTTAGGATTGGGGGTAGGTACGCTGGTCCTAGATCTGTGCCTATGGACAACTTATACCTGGAGTAGAAAACACACACTCAAAGAGAATAGAATGTAACTACTGGTAATAGTTATTTCTGGAACTGATTAACTCCGTTTATTAGCTGTGAGGAAATGGAATGTGGATTGGCACCTGTTGCTTATCTGGTGCTGTTTCCTGAAGTTGTTCTAATCTAGATGCCCAAGTAAAAGTGTCTGGGGAGTTTGTGTTGAAATGGAAATGATTGCTGTGTACGTTTGGCCTACAGATGTGCTGGAAGTGTTCTGTAAGCAATGTGTTTGAACAGGTGAACCAGAACATATCCTTATCTTTGGTTATTCATTCTATTTTTATATGATGTAAATCAGAAACCACATTTGTTTAAGACACAAAACTGAAAATAGTTACACTCTCTAGTCTCTGGCAGGAGGATTGGTCAATAAGTGTGTGTATGTGCGCATGCGTGTGTGCAGTATCTCTGTATAAGGACACAGTGCTATAGCAATAGTGTAGTATGGGGGCCAGATGTGAGGAAGTAGCTTTATCAAAGAAGAGTAAAGTAGCTTTATCAAAGAACTCTGCACAGCAACGGCAATATGCTGCTTTGACAAAATGTTGTGTTTGTTTTTCACTGACATGAAGCATTTATTTTGGTTTCTTTTCTTCTTGTGCAGAGTTCCACTGAACAGGGGTCAAGGCTAGGAAAGAAAAATAGAATTGGAGACAACGGAAAGTCCCCGCAAGAAAGCAATACAACTGTGTGTGTGTCTGTGTAATGTTTCTACATGTCTGTTGTGTGTTTTCAAGTGTGTGTGTGTCAGAGTATGTGTGCATTGAGGGTGCTGTAAATAGTTGTGTAGGTGTGGTGTTTAGTGTTTGGTTGTCGGTCGCCACAGCAAAGTGACCTGATAAAAATCACAGAGATTTATCACATTCCAGTATTTGCATTCAGGAAGATGGGGGGGTGCAAGGTTCAGTTGAGTGAGGTCATGATGGAGAGAACGAGAAATGGAGGATAAGAGAGAATTACATGCTGAGACTGAGCAGATAAAGAGATCAGAGAGAGGTGTATGAGAAGTGGTCACCAGCCTGTGTGTGTGTGTGTGTGTGTGTGTGTGTGTGTGTGTGTGTGTGTGTGTGTGTGTGTGTGTGTGACAGGGTGTAAGAGAGAAGGTAGAGAGGAAAGCAGAAGGAGAAATAACCCAAAGAGGGGTGGGATTGGATTAGTTATGAAAGACAAAACTTTAAGCCAAACATTAGTGGTCTTTTGTAAAAGACAGAAGCAAGTGAGTGAGGGAGGGATGAGAGAGAGATGGGAAATCAACAATAATAGCAAAACACGATGGTAAAAGCACAATGAGGACAGAACACCACAATAGCATGAGGAAGCATTAAGTGTGCACAACTCATTGTGTACCACCATCCATCATGTTTTCCTAATGCTGTTATGTTTCTCCACTGATTGGTGCTCTGACGCACATGGCATTAGTCACTGTTGTGCTTCGTCATTCTCAGTCATTTACATTCTACTCATAAATCACTTCTTCACCTGTAAAGGCCCCACAGAGATACAGTAGCAGTGCCCCCCCCCCCCCCCCCCCAGTCTGCTGTGATGTGGTCTGTCTCCCCCTAGTGGTGGCTGTGAGCAGTGAAGACAGACTCTGGGGATTGTACACACATTACTACACAGCAATACGTCATCTCAGACTTTTTAATAGCTGCGACCCTGGAGTTTCCCTGCAGCTCTGTGTTGTCTATCCCATTCGGAGCTCTCTTAGTCACAGCATATGTTGTTCTCCTCCTCTCCCAGTAGAAAACATCCTGTGGTTTCAGGTCACTTGCTCTTATTGTTGACGTTTTCGGGGTTACGATCTGGGTGAACTCTCCCTGACCCGACCACACTTTTCTCAGGGAAAGCTAGGGTCTGTAGTCCTGGCCAGACCATACAGTCATCTGATCTAGGTGCTTCTGGAGTAATACTTTCCTTATGCTTACGTGACTCTTGTGAGGATGTGCAAATTAGTGAGGATGTATTTGACTGATGTAGCGTGTTGTTTTGTCCGTTTTTCTTACAGAAGGAACATGCGTTCGAGACAGACCCAGAACAGCATAGATTTAAGTCCTTGCCACTAATGAACAACAGGGCCAGTGACATCAACTCCCTTGAGGTAAATGTATTTTACGTTGTGTGTGTCTGTCTTGTGTGTGTCTGTCTTTCTGCCTTCCAGATGAAGGCCCAGACATTTCATGTCCCAGACATTGATACTAAATCGCTCTTTCTTCACCCCCCCCCCTCCCCCTCTTCTTCTCTCCTCCAGATGAGACCCACTCTCTCTCAGCTCCACGCGGACTTGAAGTCGTTTGAGCACCATTTTGCCTGGTTGAGCAGAGCATCAAGGAAACACCACCACCCTGCTCTCCCTAAACTGGGACAGATGATGTCACTCATCAAGTCTCTCACCAGCATGCTAGAGCATCAGGTAACTGCTCTGTTCAACACTAATACAGCTGATACAGTATGCAGCGTAGTACATTTATATCATTTGGATATATTATACATATGAGGTTTTATCAGATCGTTCTACTGTTCTTACACTGTGATGATCTAATAATGGTATAGCTCTGCAGTTCTTGCACTCAGTTTCAATCATTACATTAAGGCCTGTTGCATCACATTCCTTGGATGGGAGGTACATTAGGCTAGCCTAGCACTTCAGACAGGAAATCTAAACCATCCCTCTCTCGCTCTCTCCGTTCTCCTCATAGATGATGAGAGTTGATGCTCAGCGTCTCTCTCCTCCCTCTCCCTCGATGCCGCCTCCACCCCCCTCCCAGTTTGACGTGTTACAGTCTTCCCAGGAGCTGCTACTACAGTTCAGACTCTTCTGTGATTGGGCCCAACGAGTGTTCTCAGTGCTCAGTACAAAGTCCAAAATGTCTGCAGTACAATGATGATCCCTGAAGTGCTATAGTCTATAGGGATACACAGAATCCACACTACAACCAATGGGGATCTACTAGCTTCAACCGGCACTACAGCCAATGATGACCCAAGAAATCCACACTACAGCCAATGATGATCCAAGAAATCCACACTACAGCCAATGATGACCCAAGAAATCCACACTACAGCCAATGATGACCCAAGAAATCCACACTACAGCCAATGATGACCCAAGAAATCCACACTACAGCCAATGACCTAAGAAATCCACACTACGGCCAATGATGACCCAAGATATCCACACTACGGCCAATGATGACCCAAGAAATCCACACTACAGCCAATGATGACCCAAGAAATCCACACTACAGCCAATGATGACCCAAGAAATCCACACTACAGCCAATGATGATTCAAGAAATCCACACTACAGCCTTGCACTGTTGTCACTGAACCTCCATCCTCATTATAGCCAATGAGAGACCTCCATATTCAAACTACAGCCTATGAGGATCCACCATATTCACACTATTACAACCAGTAATGGTCTCCAATATTCACGAACACGTCACTGCCACCCCATCCTCTCTCTTAAATACCTTGTTCCTGACTGTGTTATTTATCTATTTATTTATTTATTTAGTTATTTATTTGATGTCATTATTTATTTGATTTTGTAACGTGTCACGTATCACGTATCATTTTTACTTACTTTATTGTTGTGAATTTAATTTCTTGTACCTTGTCAATACTCCTATTTTGTTCTCTCTCTCCCCCTTCATCCCTCCCCCCAAACTAAACAAGGAGACCACACAGTAGCACTTCCTGACTTCTTACAGTCTCTAAAGATATGGATTGTATTTAACTATTTAACCTGTCTCTCTTTACAAAGAGTAGCCTATTTCCGCCAGTAGATGTAGCAAACATACTTGGCTTGTAGCAAGCATATCTTGGGAGAGCGTACATGTATTTTTCTTACAGTGCTGTACTTTACCTGGTAGATTTAGGGTTACTCATAGAATCTTCTGAACATGTTCAATGTGCCACCTGTTTGGTTTTGTAAACTGTTAAGAGAATTATGAACCATGCCTCAATCAGGATGTCAACACAACATAGGAGGGTAGATCGTTTTTCCATGGGTTTAGTTGCTATAAGTGGCTGTGTCCCACATGGAAAAATAACAGGTGGTATATCTAACACTGTGGTAAAGGTTTATGAATATGCCCTGTTGCTAAGCACTGATCTAGGACCTGATCTAATCTCTTTGCACAAATTTGTTAGGATTAGCCTTTTGAGTCAGCTGATCCTGAATCTGTGCCTTGGTACACATAATGTTTGAGCGTTTTAGTGACATAAATAAGAAATTAAAAAACACCCCAAGCCTTAAAATACTATGTATTGTGATACTACGGTTCTGCACAGTTGTACATACTTGTACAATAATGTAAATTGTTGTATACAATGCAATTGTGTAGTATAGTTTTCTATGATATAAATGTAAAATACTCTGTCAATACTATCCCTATCGTTTTGTCGCAATATCAATATTATTCTATTCTAGTATTTTGTGACAGTATTTACTATTTATTTAAGTTACTTTGGTGGAACTATTTATTTGCGCTGCAGAGGAGCGAGTCTCCTGTTGTTTTTGTACTTTTATACTGTTTTTATTCATAATTACCATTATCATTGCCATCATCCATGTTGAAATCATTGTAGTACCATGCCTGAAC
The DNA here is from genome assembly GCF_016432855.1 of Salvelinus namaycush. Lineage (NCBI taxonomy): Eukaryota > Metazoa > Chordata > Actinopteri > Salmoniformes > Salmonidae > Salvelinus > Salvelinus namaycush. The sequence continues at coordinate 63,534,851 of NC_052311.1, read as the reverse complement.
GCTGTGTAAAACCTTGTGCTTGGGGTCTCCAGCACACAGACTGACTGATTGGCCTAAATGTGAAATGTGTGCCTTGAAGAAAAAAAAAGAAAAAAAGTTAATAAAGAACATGCACAATGAGATGGGCTTTTCATGTTACTTTGTCATCTTTAGGTAGGCCTACACATCATGCTCTCTTTTTTTCCCCCCTCCATCATTCACCATCCTCCTGTGTCTCCTCCATCATCACACACTTCAGGGCCTTTCCTACATTCTACCAAAGACTGCATTAACCATCAGGCATTGCAACAAGCACAGAGTTCATAAACCTGTTTCCAATTAACCTATAATAAGCCTTTTTATATTTGGGGTTCACATTCAAACAATGTGTGAATTCAAGTACTAAATCACAAATTAGTACAGTATTATCATATATTTAACAGATCTAGAGACAAGACTTGACTGTTGAAGCTCTTACCCAATGGCAGTGGTGCATTCGGGGCTAGACCCAGCCTATAGCGATTGTCGTTGTTGGGAGGCGGCAGCGGGGTGGGTAACTCCTAGCTAGCTAGTTAGTTTGTGCTCAGGTTTATTGTTAAGGTTGTATGGAGTAGCACTGCGAGTCTCAATCCCTTTTCACAATATCAACAAAAGCATTAACCATGAGTTAATGATACTAGGTGAGTAATTGTTGCAATATTACTAATGCACCATTCCTATCAAACATTATATAGCGAAGAATGCCGCACGGACGAAGGCTTATAGATTCGCAGGCCAGTTGCAGAGGAGGCATTGAAGGCGGCATCTGTAACATTTTCTGCTCATAGTTAACATCATAGTGTAGGTAGCATTTGTTTTTTTTCTGCCTTTTAGCTTGGAGAAACCGATCTTTTTCGCACACGCTCATCAGGGACAGACGCGTATAAACAGAAAGACGGCCACGGAGGAGGGGAGAAATAAGAAGAAGAAGAAGGAGGGAGGGGTCGGGAGGAGGTGGGATTTAAAGGAATAGGCGGGTCTGTCTTGGCCGATTTTATTATTTGTAGATGTTTTAATAATTGTAGATGGAGATCAATAATTAATGTTGCTTTGGTGTTAGTTCCTGGACCTTGTGTCATTGATCAATACTTTGTGCTTTATTTTATTTCACAGCCCTACTCTTAAGAAAGGAGACCACACACTACATCAGCTCAGCTGTTGTTTCCACACACTGAGGAACAGAGCCACATCATCTGAAGGAACCTTTCCACCAGCAATGAATGACACCGGGAAAGAAGAGACACAGCTCCACCAACACTAATACACACACTTACATTAATACCAAACATACAACCTTTTATTCCCTAATCGTGTCTTGCCTCAACATGGCAAACTCCGCTCTAGTGGTCCAAGCAGAACTATTACCCCCTCAATCGTCCTCCTCCCTCTCTCCCTTCCCATCGCTGCAGGGACCAGGAGAAGGGGAGGAGGACAGGGAAAGGGGGGAAGAAGCGGATGGGGAGAAAGGGATGGTGGAGGGGGGTGAGGATATAGTGCTGACCGGGGTAGGGGTGCAGATGGTGACGTCATCGGTCCTGGCTGCGCCCCATCTCCAGGAGCACCCTGAGCACCCGTTCCAGTGCCTGGATTGTGGCAAGAGCTTCAAGTGGTCTTCAAGGCTGGCCCACCACCAGCGCAGCCACAACAACGAGAGGCCCTACCGCTGTAACCTCTGCCCCAAGGCCTTCAAGGGCTCCTCCGCACTCCTCTACCACCAGAGGTACTGCAGGGAGGGAGACAGAGGGGGAGTGGCACAGTGAAAGTTAGCAATAGAAATGATTGCAGCTTATAACACGCATCTCACTTTATGAAGAGTATTCTTCTCCTTGTGTCCATCTGTTTTCATTTGTTTAGTTCTCTCACAATAGTCCAAATGAGGGAAAGGTGACGTGAACAATATAATGTGAGTCTATTTAGGGCCGTGGGAAACTAGTGGAATAATCAATACAACCAGGAATTCTTCCTGTAGCCGGTATGATGTCCTGTGGATCTGTTGAAGTCAGTAGATTGTCTGTTTTCATGTTTGTTTTTTCTGTGCAGGTCTCATTCAGGGGAGAAGCCCTATAAGTGTGAGGACTGTGACAAAGCCTTCAAACGCTCCTCTCTGCTCCAGGTGAGAAACACTGGCCAGTAGTGGTTCCCACATTTTGTGGTAAAAATGGGTTAAAACTTTTTAGCTTTAAAAAGTTGAATTTTACAGTATTAAAAGGCTATTTTTGGGGTTAAGGGACCAGTCACGGACGTCCTCTTTCTCTTGTGCATGTCTCCAGGTCCATCGTAGCGTCCACACAGGCCTGCGGACCTTCCAGTGCCCCTACTGCCCGCTCACCTTCAAGTGGAGCTCCCACTACCAGTACCACCTGCGCCAGCACACAGGCGAGTGCCCCTACCCCTGCGACAGCTGCCCCAAGGCCTTCAAGAACTCCAGCAGCCTGCGCCGACACAAGAACGTGCACCTAGGTCTGAAACCCTACGTGTGCACCGTGTGTACCAAGGCCTTCACCCAGTCCACCAACCTCAGACAACACATGAGAATCCACACAGGAGAGAGGCCCTACATCTGTGGAGAGTGTGGACGCAGTTTCACACACTCATCCAATCTGGCCCTGCACCGGAATTCTCAAAGTCACACTGGTGAAGGAAAGGGGGGGGAGACAGGGGGAGGCAACATGGGGGATGAGATACAGGAAGTGATAGTGGGGGAGGACGTGACATCACAAATGTTGACGGACATGGGCTTTGTGAGCCAGGAGGCCACGGTGGGTGTGGGGGTCGGGGAGGTATTCCTATCGTCAGGTCATCAGACCCTCCTGCCCCATCTCACCCTCACCCCCACCCAGGGGGGCGTGTGCACATCCAGGGCCATCGGGACAGAAGTGCACGTGAGCACGGAGTCGGGGGCCAGCGTGCTGCTGTACAGCTGTGGCAGCTGTAGTCAGACATTCAGCACACGGACAGAGCTAGAGGACCACCAGGCCATGCACCTGGGCCCCGGGGAGGAGGGGGGCAGCGGGGTGGGGGAGGGGGGAGGGGTGGGGCATCTGCTGGCTGACTTTGAGGAGGTGGTGGAGACGACGGCAGCAGCAGAGAACGGACACACTACGGCTGAACTACTGGGACTGACCGGGGGAGTGGACGGAGGGGTGAGTAGTAGAACTCTGTCTCAGCCTGGGGAGGTTACCCCTAAGGCTCTGTTTTAGGGTCACACCAGATTCATCCATTCATGATCAATATTTGGTTTCTTACTCTACCCTCTAGGTCAATATCTCAGCTAATATGACTGCCGGGATGTTGATGTTGTAGTGCAATGACTCTGGCCTAATAGTGTTGTGTCCCATGTCAGAATATGGGGACTACCCAGGCCCAGTTTGACCTGCTGCAGAGCTTCACAGTGGGGGCTCAGATCCCCACAGACAGCGTGGAGACAGGGGGTAACACCACAGGGACGGGCACAGAGTGTGCCTACTGTGGGAAGAGCTTCAAGACCAGTGGAGGGCTCAACAGACACCTGGCACAGGTACCAATCAGCTGATGGGCTGCACATCCTCACTACTATGTCATAAGGTCTCTCCTGGATGCCAGTCCGTTTCTACTTCGTCTAACTTGGGCCTAGATTCAATCAGTTAAGCATTAACCTGCGATAACCGACAATAGCATATCATTGCTTTTGTTTGAGAGCTGTCAAATCTACATGCAGCTCCCGGCGGTATGCCTTTCGCAGACAGTTCCATTGGATGCATTAGTAGAAAGCCCCTCCAGCCGTATTACAAGTTGGAACTCTGGAATGTGTGATGTAATCTACACTGATTAGTCTGAACTGATCTACTCCTTGGTGTCTGTAAAGCTGACGGTATCTGATCTATAAATAGTCTGTTTTGATGACCCTCTCTCTTCCCAAATCTTCTTCTCTCCCTCTGCTCCCTCTCCAGGTCCACTCCCTCTCTCCCTCCCAGTCTCGCTCCCAGTTCAGCTGCTCTGCATGCGACCGCTCCTTCACCCTCCTCTCTTCCCTGCTCACCCACCAGCACTCCCACACCCCTGAGCAGCGCCTCCTGGCCGAGGCTGAGGCGGAGATCGTCTGCCCCGCGTCCCTGTCCCTTTCCCTGCCCCTGCCCTCCTCCCCCAGCCAGGGGGACCAGCACCAGGACACCCAGGGGGAGATCCACGTCAGCCTGATGGCTGTGACCGAGGAGGGGGACAGGGAGATGGTCAAGCCATCCACCAGAGCAGTGGTCAAGGGCCAGAGGAGAGGAGCAGCTAGTAAGACTGCTGGGGGGAACAATGGTGAGTTAGTCTTTTTCTTATGGCATTTTGATAGAAAATACTTTTAAAAGTGAGATACCTTGACAGTAACAGAGCCTAACCAACTGCTGCTCATGAAATTACCTGTAGAATTCATGTGTGGAAGAAAATAAAAGAAGTGTATGTAACATTCTCCCTCTCCTCGTCCCTGTGGGTACGGTACAGAGAGGCCGTACCGTTGCTCTGAGTGTGGGAAGGCCTTCAAGGGCTCGTCAGGTCTGAGGTACCACATGAGGGACCACACAGGAGAGAGACCCTACCGCTGCACAGAGTGTGGCAAGAGCTTCAAGAGGTCCTCACTGCTCTCCATACACCAGAGGGTAAGACGCATCCATCCATTTCTATCTCACTAAGGCTGCGTTTAGACAGGCAGCCCAATTCTGATCTTTTTTTTTCACTAATTGGTCCTTTGACCAATCAAATCAGCCTTCAAAAATATCTGATGTGAAAAGATCTGATGTGATTGGTCAAAAGACCAATTAGTGGGAAAAAAAGATCAGAATTGGGAGCCTGTCTAAACGCAGCATTTGTCACAATGTGCGGAACAGCGGCACTGCTGCATTATAGCAGTTCAAACTTTTGAATGTACCTGTACTTTCAGAAGAATCCAGGCCGTATTCAGTTATTTTCTGACTGATCACCCCCTCCCTCCTCTCCAGGTGCATACAGGTGTGCGAGCATTCCAGTGCCCCTACTGCCCGCTCACCTTCAAGTGGAGCTCCCACTACCAGTACCACCTGCGCCAGCACACGGGCGAGCGGCCCTACGTGTGTCAGGAGTGTGGCAAGTCCTTCAAAAACAGCAGCTGTCTGAGGAGACACAGTCAGCTCCACTCTGGCCTGCGCCCTCACATCTGTCCCATCTGCTCCAAGTCCTTCTCACAGACCTCCAACCTCAAACAGGTCAGCACAGATAGCTCTGCTATGGCTGATGCTAAGATTCTTATGATATTGTGAACAGTTGCTGCTTCGCTCCATCTCTCTATATATACACAGTGCATTCGGAAAGTATTCAGACCTCTTGACTTTTTCCACATTTTGTTACATTACATGCTTATTCTAAAATGCATTAAATTACATTTTTCCCTCATCAATCTACACACAATACCCTATAATGACAAAGCAAAAACAGTTTTTTAGACATTTTTGGTCATTTATAAAAATAAAAACTGATATATTACATTTACATTCAGACCCTTTGCTTTGAGACTTGAAATCGAGCTCAGGTTCATCCTGTTTCCATTGATCATCCTTGAGATGTTTCTACAACTTGATTGGAGTCAACCTGTGGTAAATTCAATTGATTGGACATGATTTGGAAAGGCACACACCTGTCTATATAAGGTCCCACAGTTGACAGTGCATGTCAGAGCAAAAACCAAGCCATGAGGTCGAAAGAATTGCCCATAGAGGTCTGAGACAGGATTGTGTCGAGGCACAGATCTGGGGAAGGGTACCAAAAAATGTCTGCAGCATTGAAGGTCCCCAAGAACACAGTGACATCCATCATTCTTAAATGGAAGAAGTTTGGAACCAGCAAGACTCTTCCTAGAGCTGGCCGCCCGGCCAAACTGAGCAATCGGGGGAGAAGGGCCTTTGTCAGGGAGGTGACCAGGAACCTGATGGTCACTCTGACAGAGGTCCAGAGTTCCTCTGTGGAGATGGGAGAACCTTCCAGAAGGACAACCATCTCTTCAGCACTCCACCAATCAGGCCTTTATGTTAGAGTGGCCAGACGGAAGCCACTCGTCAGTAAAAGGAACATGACAGCCCACTTGGAGTTTGCCAAAAGGCACCTAAATACTCTCAGACCATGAGAAACAAGATTCTCTGGTCTGATGAAACCAAGATTGGATGCCAAGCGTCACGTCTGGAGGAAACCAGGCACCATCCCTATGATGAAGCGTGGTGGTGGCAGCATCATGCTGTGGGGATGTTTTTCAGCAGCAGGGACTGGGAGACTATTAAGGATCGAGGGAAAGATGAACGGAGCAAAGTACAGAGAGATTCTTGATGAAAACCTGCTCCAAAGCGCTCAGGACCTCAGACTGGGGTGCAGGTATACCTTCCAACAGGACAACGACCCTAAGCACACAGCCAAGACAAGGCAGGAGTGGCTTCGGGACAAGTCTCTGAATGTCCTTGAGTGGCCCAGCAGGAGCCCGGACTTGAACCCGATCTAACATCTATGGAGAGACCTGAAATAGCTGTGCAGCAAAGCTCCCCATCCAACCGGACAGAGTTTGAGAGGATCTGCAGAGAAGAATGGGAGAAACTCCCCAAATACAGGTATGTCAAGCTTGTAGCGTTATATCCAAGAAGACTCGAGGCTGTAATCGCTGCCAAAGGTGCTTCTACAAAGTACTGAGTAAGGGTCTGAATACTTATGTAAAGGGGATATTTCAATTATAAATTTGTACACATTTCTAAAAACCTGTTTTTGCTTTGTCATTGTGGGGTATTGTGTGGAGATTGATAAGGGAAAAAAACTATTGAATCCATTTTAGAACAAAATATGGAAAAAGTCAAGGGGTCTGAATACCTTCCGAATGCACTGTATTGCTCTGTCACAAACACTTTCTCCTCTCCCTTTATCTTTCTCTCATCCTCCCTACCCTCCTCTCTCTCCAACAGCACGAACGCACCCACTCAGGCGAGCGGCCCTTCCACTGTGCCCAGTGTCACAAGAGCTTCACCCACTCCTCCAATCTCCAGCTCCACCTGAGAACCCACTCCTCCAGGAAAGACTACAAGTGTCCCTTCTGTGGGAAGGAGTTTGTCATGCAGTCCTACTTGCAGAGGCACATGAGGACCCATGGGAACGGGGCTGTGGCCGGGGACGCTGGGGTGGGGGGGAAGGAGGGAGGCAGGGCAGGTCAAGGGGGTGGAGGGGTGACAACCACCACCACCTTACTAAACCCCATCACCCTAGAGACCACAGGGAACTCTGGGTCTCTGATCGTGTCTCAGCCGGCGCTGGACATTCCCCCCAACACCTCCCAGAACTACTTCATGATCCAGACAGCAAATGGGCTTCAGCTCATCCCCCTGTCTGCCCCCGCCCCCCCTCCTCCCCCTCCGCCTCCCCCCCAGACACAGTACATCCTCCTACAGTGCCCCTCCACCAATGGGAGCCAGCCCAGCCTGATTCTCGTCCCCACCACAGCGACCAATCCCCAGGCCACCCTGGAGCCCCAGGGCCTCCCATTGGTCCAGACAGTTCTAAACCCTGCCCAAACCCAGATGCAACATTTCCAGACAATATCCCAGCAACAACAGCAGCCCAGGTTCATCATCACCACCACCAACAACAATGTAAACAACCCTCCTGTTGCTAAGACAACAACTCCCTCCCTGAACTCTATGCTGAACAAGCCCATTTTAGGGAAAAGTACACGGACAGCCAGGTCCAGGAGAGGACGGAAACCCAAAGCCGTTGTAGGTCGGAATACTGCCACCTCAGTTGCTATGACAACCACCTCTGTCACCATGACAACAGCCCCCATCAGTCAGTCGGGGGATGTAATACCTGTGTCTAGCTGTAATGTAACTAGTGTCACTCCAGCTACTGTTACTGCTGCCAACACTATGACATCATCATTGCCATCGTCTTTACCCGCCAAGTCACAAAGTCCTTTCTCACCACCAACAGCCTCTGTCTCTGTTTCTACCCCCTCCTCCTCTACCTCTGCCGCTGTTACCTCAGGACCCCTAAAGGTTGCCACAGTTAACTCAGTTACCACGGTTACCCCGTCCTCCCTGCCCTCTGACCCTGTGGCCTGGGTTGGGGAACCCCAAACCGCCCCAGAGTTGGGCAAGACCACTGAGCAGGACATGAGAGGGGAACAGTATGTCCTCTGCTTCCAGAAAGAAGGAGGGAAGAAGGAAGAGGTAAAGATAGGAGGAGAGGGAGGAGGGTCCTACGTGTTGCAGTTTGAAGGGGAGGGGTCCGGGGAGGGGGGGCAAGGAGGAATGGGCAGAGAGGGGGATGGGGAGTCATACGTGCTGCGCTTTCAGACTGAGGGAGAGAGAGAAGGAGAGAGAGAGGGAGGGAAGGAGAAAGGAGGCCTGGTGTCACTGAACCTGCTGCAGAAATGGGGAGGAGTGAGGGAAGGAGAAAGACGAGTAGGGGAGGATGGTGGAGTGGGAGAGTCCTTTGTGCTTCATTTCCAAACAGAGCCGCAGAGCGAAGAACGAACCACTTCTGACCGTGGCTATCCAGAAGGTCCCAGAAACAGCCTGGAACTTTCCTGCCCGCCTCCCCAGGCCTTAATGCCTCTGAATGGGCAGGAGGTGGTGTTTGAGCTGGGGGATGAGAACAAGATGGTGGGTCAGGGGTCTGGAGAGAGTGTGCAGATGATAGCCCTGATCCAAGGTGAAGGGGGTGGGGAGGGAGAAGGGGGCAGTTACAGTGGGGCAGGGGGGGCAGTAGGGGAGGGAAGGGGACCAATGGAGGGCATCTTTCAGCTGGAGGGAGGAGAGGGGATCGTCATAATTGAGGTTAGCACCAGCAGTCTAAGAGAAGGGGGGCTGGACAGAGGGGAAGGAGGAGTAACTGTAGAGAGGAGTGAAGCAAAAGGAGGGAGTGGAATAACTGAGAGGCCTGAAAAAGACCGGAACTTAGCAGAATGCATTGAAATAGAGACTGGAGCGAATGAAGGAGAAAACACAGCTACGAATGGCCCTACACCTAACTCTCAGTTCTCTTAAACCTAAACCAAACAGCCACTGTCAGGAAATGTGTGTGAAGGTGTCTGCATGTGTGTGCACACATGAATGTACATATGCGTGCGTGCAATGTGTGTGAGTGTGTTTTTGATGTGGAGGCCTTTTCCAGCTACTGAACTAAAGGAGATTAAGGTCGTTCAGAAAGAGACTATAGGAAGGACTGTAGAAAATAATACCAAGGTGCCAGAAACACAAAGAGTTACATTCACTGACTGTTAATGAAGAGGGACCTCAACAAATTACTTTCAATTAAACTGTCATGTTGACAGTGTTGATATAAAACACCTAAGAGTTTTTTTTTGTGGGTGAATAGATGGCTATATTGGCTCAGTTTCACTACAAATATTCATACTAGGAAATAGTCATTATTAATAAAGTTGTTAATAATATTTTTTTATGAATGTTGATTAATTCACCTTTCTTATTTCGTAAATAGAAATATGTCCCTTTATCTAAAGAGGAAGAGGATCGGCTCAGAATAACGGACAATACCAGTTTATTATGGGAAATAGGTTCTCCACTGCGTAAAGTGCGACTGACCACATTCACGTAGCAGGTTAGTCAAACGTAGCAGGTTAGTCAATTTTCTGCAGCGCAGGTACTCGCTATGCAAATGGCGTAGAGACAGCATTCATGACAGTAAATGTTATCGTAAAACTACGTAACACAACATTTGCAATAGGTGGCCATGGTGGCCACGCAAGTATTGCGAGACATTCAATCAAACATAAGAAAAATCGTTTTGAGGAATAAATACACAGCGAATATATAAATCCGTTTCCCTGCATTTGGCGGTGGTCCAACGCTGCAAGTTTACAAGGTAGGCTATGTTGGTTCGGCTGGGTTGAACGAGAAGATTCGACGTTTATTTAGACATTGCGCATATAACCCTTCTCCACTCACCATATAAGGATTTAAAACATGTCAACGGGTTTAAAACAGGCTCAAAATATATGAAAACCGTGTGTTTTGATTTGCTTTTTAATTGTCATATTACTGATTTGCGAACTACATTTATTGTACATAGAAGACCAACATTGTTCTAAAGGATCCTCTTGGCCCGTTGTTTGTTGTTGATAAGCCTTGTAGAAGCAGTGTGACCATGCAATAGACAAATCCTTTCCCGACCCCCTCAAATAATCGCCAGTTCTTTAGCTTGATTTTGGGAGGAAACGCCACTGCACTCACAACTGACACATTGTATCAACCTGTGCCAGTGTGATGCATCGGTTGTTACATTGTAGTAACAAACGTTACGCTGTTACTTTGTTGCACAATGCAGCCACCTACAGTCTCTTATAGAGAGAGGGATGTCATAGGCGTCTGCCCCTTACTGTAATGTCATGTGTTTTCTATGTGTATCTGTCCATTCAGGAACTTAACAAACATTACAATCCAATAATTGAAAAAATTGCATTTATTTTCAATGACTTCTCAATAAACTGAAAAGTAGAAGCAATTTATTTCAAACGTTTTTAAACTTCCTGAATTGGCTGCCTTCAATTCAAATTGAGACCAGCCCAGGTATATATGTAGGCTACATATACCGTGTTACAGGGATGGATTGCTTTCCCTCTGAGTCATGGCCTCAAACCCAAAATAGCCTGCATCAAATATAACCCACCACATTCCCATCATCTTGAATACGATTTTATACCATTTAGCTACTATGGTAACCAGAATGTAAATACTCCGCTGTATATTGTCATTGTAGTGTTGTATGTAATCAAATATGCAAAACTCAACCAAATGGTGTATCTGTACAAAGCAATGTATTATGTGACCATGAGATTTTCTATATTTGCAGACCGGTGTGTGTTGCTGTATGAGTTGTGCGTGAGTGAGGGTGTGTGTGTGTGAAGTCCAGACATGGTAAAGCTGGAGCTAGATCAGGTGGTAATGAGGAGGATGAGGGAAGATGACATCGAGACTGTCAAAGCTATCATCAAGGTGTGTTTTATCCTTAAAGTTATGCACACACACACACACACACTTCAATCCTGAGTTATGCTCTGTCTCTACGCTCTTAGAATAAAAGGTGCTCTCTGGAACCTAAAAGGGTTCTTCGGCTGTCTCCATAGGAGAACCCTTTGAAGAACCATTTTTTTTTGTAAGAGTACTTTTTCAGGTTATCACTCACTCACCTTTCTCTCTCTGTCCCCATCCCTTATGTCCCCCTATCTCTCTCTCTCTCTCACGCGCTCTTTCTCCTCCCCCACCCCTCTCTCTCTCTTTGTCCCTCCCTCCCTCTCTTTCTCTCTGTAGGAGGGTTGTCAGGGAACAGAAAACCGTCTGATCCTCCACATCCTGACTCGTCCTGTCTGCCTCCTACTCCTGGCCACCGTCTCTTCTGTCCTCCGCTGCTTCCTTCACTCCTTCATCCTGGCCCTCATCATCCCTGTCTTCCTGCTCATTGTCTACCTCAAGTTCACCATGCCACGCTCCACCGGAGTGCTGGGCACCAGCCGGCCCTACTGGGACTATGTGGGGAGCAGTTACCGAGGGGCGCAGGACGAGACCCTCCCCTATAGCAGGATCAGTGGGAAACCCCCACCGGCAAAAGTAGGTTTCCTTTTCTTTGGCTTTAGGTACTGTATGTTGTGGATGTTACATGCATTGCTCCGTTTTACTACGGTGTTTTAGTGATTTGGACTTTTCGTGCTTTGGGCTGAGTTGCTGCGCAAATAAAGTTGATTATTATCTGTCATTAAAGGGCAAGGCCAGACGGAGGACCAAACCCAAGGCAGAGGACAAGGACAAAGACTCGTCTCCTGAGATCATAGACGTGGAGAGGGAGAAGGCAGCAGGGCAGGTGTGGGTGGCGGACTGTGAGGGGGAGATCGTGGGCTGTGTGTCCAGGGAGGGTGACTGTCGTCTGGGGATGAGGAGGTTCTGCAGGGTGGTGGTGGGCTGCTGGTACCGCCGGGAGGGCCTCGGCAGACTGCTGGTCCAGAGTCTGGAGCAGAGGGAGAGGCAGACGGGGGCCACGAGGGTCTACGCCCACGTCCCCTACCCCTCTGCAGTAGGAGAGGCCTTCTTCAGGAAACTGGGCTACAGGCTGCAGGGGGAGGTGGGCTACGACGGGGAGGAAGAAGAGGAGGATGAAGAGCAGCCGGAGAGGACATTTCTGGGCTTCCATGTCACCAAGGTGTTTGTCAAAGACCTCAAGTGATGGAGGAGACAACAAAGGGAATGTGGAAAATAAGGCAAAGAAGAGATACTAAAGGGAAATAGAGAGAGGAGGAGGAGGAGAGATACTATAGGGAAATAGAGAGAGGAGGAGGAGAGATACTAAAGGGAAATAGAGAGAGGAGGAGGAGAGATACTAAAGGGAAATAGAGAGAGGAGGAGGAGGAGAGATACTATAGGGAAATAGAGAGAGGAGGAGGAGGAGAGATACTATAGGGAAATAGAGAGAGGAGGAGGAGGAGAGATACTAAAGGGAAATAGAGAGAGGAGGAGGAGGAGAGATACTAAAGGGAAATAGAGAGAGGAGGAGGAGGAGAGATACTATAGGGAAATAGAGAGAGGAGGAGGAGGAGAGATACTAAAGGGAAATAGAGAGAGGAGGAGGAGGAGAGATACTAAAGGGAAATAGAGAGGAGGAGGAGGAGGAGAGATACTAAAGGGAAATAGAGAGAGGAGAAGGAGAGGTACAGTGAAAAGAGGGGGACTACCTCTCCTCTCTTATCAAGGCAATAATGAGGGTAGAGTCTAACTAAAATGTTGGAAGACAATGGACAATTTAGTGAACAGAACCTTACTTTAATTATGTTTTTTCCTCTCCTGATTTATAGTATGTATTTAGTTATGTATTGCTTTTACAGTTGTCATTGAGTTCTTATTCAATGTAAAATATGTCTGGCTGGCTCTTTATTTGTACAAACTTGTTTTTATTAATAAGTGATTTTGCAAATAAATGTGTGCGTACGCGGGGCTGTGTGCACACCTGTGTCAGTGAGTATACATTTACTGTGTGTGAGGAAGTATGTGGTTTATGTGAGTCTGCAGAACTTCTCTGTTCACCTTTCTCTCTTTCTCCCCCTTCTTCTCTCTCACTCCTAACCTGCACCTGTGTGTGGCTTTGTATGAGTCTGCAAAACACATGCTCTCCTTCATTCATCTCTCTCTCTATCCTCACCCCCCCCCCCCCCTTTAATGACACTTAATATCCTTCCTCACACTGCACACCTGTCACATGGCAGGAGGAAAGTGTCAGCTATATTATCCCTGGTACAGATTACACACCATGGCATTCGTAGTAAATTATAGCAGTAGTGAAGTGTGCTGTTTGCAGGTGAATGTCAGTTTGTGTGTGGGTGGAAGGGTATGAGTGACACTGCTCTTCAGCCCTGTCTCAGCCTAACCAGAATTAGAGCGTGGTTAGCTACACGTACGCTCACCGTGCTAACCTCAGACCGTATCATAACTACATTAACCTGTTTCTTACAGACATACAGTGTTGGAGTGTTGTAAATGAAATAGCTAGCGGTGTGTGTGTGGTCTTGGGGGAGGAGTATCTCCCCGAATACAAAGTTTAAGAAAACAGAACCACCGAGGAGATTGCATCAACTGTTTAACCAGAACAAATCCTTAGCTCTAAGCCTCTAGGATTCTGTGTAACATAAAGTGATTTCTCTGCAGTGCAAAAGACAGTGTTCAGAATAAATACATTACAATGCCACAACTCTTTGTAGTGCTGGGATTACAGTAAAACCCCATTAAAAATCCCTCCCACTCACACATTTAGCACTACCCATGGCCATGGACATTAGTGAAGGAAATGTGCAGACAGACAGATGTAATGGGGAGTGTGGGAGTAATTGTTATCCTTGAAACAGTCTTCCCATTGAGCATGAGGTCATTTTATTATTGAGAGTCATGGTTCTCTCTCCATGGCTGCCCTGCCCTGCTGCAGACACCTGTTAGCTGGCCTTCTACAGTCTAACACATCTGAAACTATTATTGTTGTCAGGAAACAGATGTGAGTTCACGCTACTGGAAAGTAAGCCTGTTTGTGACTGTGGTCATAGGGTTCTGCACGGTATGGCGGTGTGTGTGTGTGTGTGTGTGTGTGTGTGTGTGTGTGTGTGTGTGTGTGTGTGTGTTTGTTTGTGTGTGTGGGTGTGGGTGTGGGGGGGGGGGGGTTCGGAAAGTATGACTTTGCACATCCTGCTGCCGGTTGGTTCCCCCCTGACTATGGGTTAAATGCACAGCCATGTCTACCATAACCTACTGTACTCTGACACACACACTGTCTGTTACAGTAGGGCTGTGCACGAGAGGAGGGCCAGTGCATGTGAGTTGATATGTGACCGAAAGGCGACCTCGGTAAACTGTGGTCAAACCATGGAAGATGGTGATGTATAATCCATGTCTTACTTAAAACCACACACACACACGTTTTCAGGATCATATTTAAAACAGACTGGAGGTTATGAATGGTAACATTCCATAGACACATTCACAGTGAACTTTAGGTGCTTTAATAAACATAGTGCAACAAGGTTACTAAGGTTAGTTGCTGTCAACACATAGAGTCACTCTCTCACACACATACAGCACACAAACATTGCAGATGAATGTAAATCTTGATGTTGGGGCACCGCACCACCGGCGGTTGGTACGTAAATGGCAGTGGATAAATCCGTTCCAGATGATGTGAATAAAGATCATATTTATGACACACTCACACAGATGGGCTCCACAAGCCAACCAAACACACACTCACACACAGTACAGATGAGCTCCAAATACACCCACCCTGGGAAACGGTGAATTCCCCAAACCACAGAGTGCATGAGAGGGTGAGGGGAGTGGGGAGTCATGGGAAACAGAGGCACAGGATGCGTGCAGCTGCAGTGAACGGGACCGGGCCGGAGCAGAAACAGACAGAACGACGGCACAGAACAAAGCCGGAGAGAGAGTGAACACACCCTCGTCTATGGAGGAGGATGGATGACAACATCTCATGGTTCAAAGGCTGGTTGGTCTGAGTTATACACACTGTGGGTAAGGGGAGAGAGCCACACACTGCGGTGGTGGAGCAGAGAGGGAAGCCTGGGGTGAGAGGGGTCACTCACAGCTCCTAAGTTATGATTGACACACTTTGGTAAAACCCAAATATGACACGTGCAAGCACATGCACTCACAAAACCCAAATCAGAGGTATAGGTGTCAGGGCCTCTGGATTATGGGGGACGCCCATGTCTACCCCAACTCTGGGGCCTGGAAACGGTGACGAGGGGGAGGAGGTAACGAAAGGAGGAAGGAGCTGAGGGCAACGAGGAAGAGTGGTAAACCCAGTCTGCATCAAGGCGAGAAGGAATCTAGAAGTTTTTTTTATGATCTGGGAAAACCAGAGTGGAGGGTTGGGTGACTGGCTGGGGGAGCGAGCGAAGCGCCTTTGGAAATTTCCACCCATTTGGCTGAGTTTACTGATGTATGTGAAAAAATTAAAAGGTTACAAATCACGTCAAACACTCCTGGACTCATGTGTGGTCACTATAATTACTTTGTGTTTCCTGCAAAAAGCTCTGACGAAGGCCGTGAGGCCGATACGTAAGCTTATTAAATATCAGTGATACTATCAAGACCAGTGTGCGGTTTTCTTTTTCCTTCATCCTGTTTCCTGCATTGTGAAACGGATTTGTTTCCTGAGGTTCTCTAATTAGTCATAATCAACTCATGGACTCATATAACTATACTGAACAAACATATAAATGCAACATGTAAAGTGTTGGTCCCATGTTTCATGAGCTGAAATAAAAGATCCCAGAAATTTTGCACAAAAAGCTTATTTCTCTCAAATTTTGTGCACAAATTTGTTTACATCCCTGTTAGTGAGCATTTCTCATTTACCAAGATAATCCATCCACCTGACATGTGTGGCATATCAAGAAGCTGATTAAACAGCATGATCATTACACAGGTGCACCTTGTGCTGGTGACAATAAAAGGCCACTCTAAAATGTTCAGTTTTGTCACACAACATAATGCCACAGATGTCTCAAGTTTTGAGGGAGTGTGCAAATAGCATGCTGACTGCAGGAATGTCCACCAGAGCTGTTGCCAGAGAATTGAATGTTCATTTATCTACCATAAGCCGCCTCCAACGTTGTTTTAGAGAATTTGTCAGTACGTCCAACCAGCCTCACAACCGCAGACCACGTGTAGCCACGCCAGCCTAGAACCTCCACATCTGGCACCCTCACCTGTGGGATCGTCTGAGACCAGCCACCCGGACAGCTGATGAAACTGGGTTTGCAAAACGAAGAATTGTCAGAAACCATCTCAGGGAAGCTCATCTGCATGCTCGGTGTCCTCACCAAGGTCTTGACCTGACTGCAGTTCGGGATCGTAACCGAGTTCAGTGGGCAAATGCTCACCTTCGATGGCCACTGGTATGCTGGAGAAGTGTGCTCTTCACGGATGAATGCCGGTTTTACCTGTACCGGGCAGATGGCAGATAGTGTGGCGTTGTGTGTTTGAGCTGTTTGCTGATGTCAACGTTGTGAACAGAGTGCCCCATGGTGGCGGTGGGGTTATGGTATGGGCAGGCATAAGTTACAAACAACAAAAACAATTGCATTTTATCTATGGCAATTTGAATGCACAAAGATACCGTGACGAGATCCTGAGGTCCATTGTCGTGCCATTCATCCGCTGCCATCACCTCATGTTTCAGCATGATAGTGCACGGCCCCATGTCGCAAGGATCTGTACACAATTCCTGGAAGCTGAAAATGTCCCAGTTCTTCCATGGCCTGCATATTCACCAGACATGTCACCTATTGAGCATGTTTGGTATGCTCTGGATCGACGTGTACGACAGCGTGTTCCAGTTCCCACCAATATCCAGCAACTTTGCACAGCCATTGAAGAGGAGTGGGACAACATTCCACAGACTACAAACTACAGCCTGATCAACTCCATGTGAAGGATATGTGTCGCGCTGCATGAGGCAAATGGTGGTCACACCAGATACTGCCTGGTTTTCTGATCCACGCCCCTACCTTTATTTTAAGGTATCTTTGACCAACAGATGCATATCTGTATTCCCAGTCATGTGAAATCCATAGATTAGGACCTAATGAATTTATTTCAATTGACTGATTTTCATATATGAACTGTAACTCAGTAAAGTCTTTGAAGTTGTTGCATGTTGCGTTTATATTTTTGTTCAGTTTACTCATAATCAACACACGGACTGTATCTATCTAGTATAACTAGTATTTCTTATCTAGTTTGACAGTTAGTAGGCCTACATTGTTGTTTGCTGAATAACAATGTCCTGTAGTATACTGTATCTATACGACCCTGGCCTAGCTTTGGTACTGTTGTCACCCCTCCCCTATTCTTGTTTTGAAAAATCTCTCCATCCAACCAGAGCCACCTCTCTACACAAGCTGTTTGACTGAGCGTATAGGTATATATATATATCTACCCTGTCCCCTCCTTCCCTTCCCTCCTCCCCCCACACTCATCTCACCACTCGCTCTCGCCTGATTGACTGTGTGAGACAAATTAGGCTTCTGAAATGATCAACAAATTTGACAGGTGAGTAAAATGAACATCTGTTTTTTTGTATTCATTGTTTAATGAGTTGAGAAAATGTATATGATATAATATCACATGACGGGATCAACTAATGCATGGTGTAGTACATATTTTAAAGCTTATCCCTACCAATTGGTGATTGCGGTCCTATTTATCATTGGTGATGCTTTATGAAACCACTCCTGTCATCTTTCTCTTATGCAGCACAATCAGAAGTTTCAGTGATGATGACAACAATGTATTGAATAGCTTTCGCTAGTTTCGCTGAAAGCTGTCTGATTGAAACTGAGACTGAGAGAACCAGGGTCAGTTTGTTAGACACCAGTTCATTGACAGATGGTTGACCAAACCTGTGGTTTTGTTAAAGAAGAGGAAAGTGTTGAGTAGTTAGTGCAGTCCTCATAACCAGAGTATATGGCTTTTCCACACCAGAGAAGACACTACAGGGGCAGAGGAGGGAAAAGCAATAGTAGTGGCTATAACCATTCACCTTTTCACCATAGGCCTGCCTCAGTTTGCGTGTGAAAAGAGATTTAGCATTCATCTCTACTACGTATTTGAGTGAAAACCTACTTTCTGTGTCTCAGTGTTCTGTTGGCCCAGAAGAAGTTTATCTACCACTATAAGAACATGCGCTGGGCCAAGGGCCGACATGAAACCTACCTGTGCTTCGTGGTCAAGAGGCGGGTGGGACCAAACTCACTCTCCTTCGACTTTGGACACCTGCGCAACCGGTCCGGCTGTCATGTTGAGGTGAGGGAGGGAGGGAGGGTAGAGGAGATGAGAGGAGAGAGAGGAGAGAGAGGAGAGAGAGGGAGAGGAGGAAACAGAGGAAAGGGGTAAAAAACATGCAACAAATCTCATCATCTGTCATTTGCTTCAGTTTCTCTCCCTCTTTCCGTCTTCATATATTTTCCTCTCTTCCATTTTCTTTCTTTCCTTCCCCTGTCTTCATCACTCTCTTTCCTGTCATTCTACTCTACACTCTCTCTATCCATGCACTACTTCTCCTTTCTCTCTATCTACATCTTCCTTCCTCAAACATTCCCATCTCTCTCTCTCTCTCTTCCTCAACTACATCCATCACTCTCTCCCTCATTCCTCACCCGTCTACCTTCCTCACCTATCTCCATAACTATCTCTCCCTCATTCCTCACCTGTCTACCTTCCTCACACATCTCCATCACTCTATTTTCTCACAGCTGCTGTTCCTGCGCCTCTTGGAAGCAGGCGCCCTGTGTCCAGGCCTGTGGGGTTATGGAGCTCCAGACAGTGTGGGACTGTGTTACTCTGTCACCTGGTTCTGTTCCTGGTCCCCCTGCTCAGACTGCTCCTACAGGCTGGCCCAGTTCCTCAGCCAGACCCCCAACCTCCGCCTCAGGATCTACGTCTCCAGGCTCTACTTCTGTGACCCGGAGGACAGCAGTGCGAGAGAGGGTCTCCGCATGCTGCAGAGAGCCGGGGTGCAGATCACTGTCATGAACTATGAAGGTAGAGAGGGTGTGTGTGAGTGCGGGTGTGTGTGTGTGTGTGTGTGTGGGTGTGTGTGTACGTCTCTCATTATAATTCTGTCTCTTCCCTATAGACTATTTCTACTGTTGGCAGACCTTTGTGGCTTGCAGACAGCGTGTGTTTAAGGCCTGGGACGGACTGCATCAGAACTCTGTTCAACTGGCCAGGAAACTTAACGACATCCTCCAGGTAGGACACACACACACGCACACACACATACACACACACTGTACCCTTGAGTTAGTAGGCTAATAATATTTACTGATTTGTCTTTCAGCCTGGTGAGGCAGAAGATTGGGGAGATGCTTTCGAGCTACTTGGACTGTGATTCACCTCTATCCCTGTCATATACGCTGATATGGAGCTGTTTATTTCTGCTCCTCCCACTGGTGCTACCTGTCAATGTTATACTGTAAAGATCACTTTAATCTATCATTGTAAAAGTAAATAATAATTACTGAAATAGGTCAACTGTACAACTCCATAATGTGTTTATATATTGTTATTTAATCCATGGGATTTACATTTTTACCCTTTGTAGCATTATTACTGTCTTGTAACACATCCATTAAATCATTCCCTCCAACTGTGATTGAGTCGTTTTGTGTTGACATGATCCTATCCTCTATTTACATTTGACCAGCTCTTTATCTCTCACATAGCCAACAATAAACAAACAAATAAAGTTTAGGCTAATTGATTACAATGATCTCTAAACTATCACTGACAATGGTTGATTAATCTGGATAAATTACATTAGAAATGGATGTGAACGCTTCATGTGCGCAAATACACAGGGTATTACGCTCTCGCACCCGTTAACGTGCACGATCACCACACACCGATTGAATTAAAGTCAAGATGGCGACCGAGGGCGAATACGAGTCGATCCTGTGTGTGAAACCTGACGTCAACGTTTACCGAATCCCGCCGCGGGCATCGAACCGGGGAGTCAGGTAAGAGACCCGGTTCCGTCACCATCAACCAGTGACCTTGCCCTGGTCTGACTCCAGCATCCATTGTTTGATGCGGCGATAAATAAACGTCCCCATAGGCAAAGCTCTTGTCCCCACATCAAGGGAATGCATAGCCCATATAAAGGCTATAATGGTCGTCTCTGTCGCCTTTGCAGTACGCAATAGCTTTTTCTAAGGTGGTTTACTAGGCAAACTGGTTGACTTGTATTGGGGAAGAATAATCTACCACCAGATGTCAAGGTTGTGCGTAGTGGGATGGATAGGGAGAATACACCTGTCATTATTGTATTCCACCTGTCGGTATCAGACAATGACACTGAATCCTGTTTTCAGTGCGAAAACGTGACCGTGTCGTGTGCCCTTTTTACAGAATGCGCTTTGACTGCACTCTGCTTTGGGGCGAATGTTTAGTGAAGGGCTATAGCGGGTACTACGGTATTTAAAGGTCTAGAGGATTAGGTGAGATTTTTACTCCCTCTGAGGATTATCTGGGCATTTTCTCTGTTGTAGCCTATCCTGTTACTTTCTGAACAGGGTTCGTTAAAGGATCTCTTGTTGACAGTGACTTCTGTCCTGTTAGGGTACAGTCTACGTTTGGCAGTGTGTGTGACTATATTGTGTTTACCCATTTGTTCATTGGCTGGTGTTTTAACGTGATCCAGTCTATCTCCATGCTGACTGGACAGCGCTTCATACTGTATCTGTCTCCTGGGAGCTGATTGGCTGACCACTAGTAAAGTGCCATGACCACGCACAAAGCTGAGTCTGTTGTGTGATGTAGTGAGTAATAGTAATGAGGGAATATTCCACCCCAGTTCTGGTGAACTGCCAGCCCAGTCACTCTCATTTCGGTAGCAAAGTGTGGTGGTTGGTTATCAACATGCTCTCCCTCTTTCTCACACACACACCTATACAGTCAGTCTCATCTCTGATTGGCAGTCTGT
Source organism: Salvelinus namaycush (assembly GCF_016432855.1). NCBI lineage: Eukaryota > Metazoa > Chordata > Actinopteri > Salmoniformes > Salmonidae > Salvelinus > Salvelinus namaycush. The sequence goes on along the minus strand of NC_052311.1, from coordinate 63,513,812 downwards.
GTCTCCCTCAGGGCTGCGGATTGGAAGCTGGACGCCCCTGATTGGACAGGCCGCATGAGAGTGACGGCTCGGGGAAAAGTGGCTTTCATCAAACTGGAGGACAAGATCTCTGGTGAGAGGCCAAATCGGCCCTTAGCCCCTAGCCCAGGGTTACCCAATAGGCGGCCCGCAGGCCAAATTTAATTTGGTCCCCCAAGTTTTACATTTTTACAAATAATTATTTTTGTTCTTAGACATAAAAGACTGTAAAATCACCAGGAAATGCTCAAAGTAATTTTAATTAAGGAAATCTGTTCCCATGTATTCTCACGCATAAATAGAGAGGCATATGTGATCGTATCCCAATATAATCAAGGTTTGAAATGATTCTGTTTTTGTCAAATACTATATCTGTTTCTTGCAGTCAATTTCCAGTGTACAAATTATTTATAACTATGTTCCGAGCATCCGCTCAAGGAAAAATTGGCCCACTGCTGAATGTAATTGGGAACTCCTACCCTAGCCCCTAGCCCACCTCAAGGCACTTCTAGTCAGAAGATCATCGTGCCCAATTCCAAATTGTCCCCTGGGCACTTCTTGTTGATCTGAAAGGACCATGTTAACTGTTCCACCTTGCTCTCTGACTCTTGACTTGAACCATTAGTTATAATGTCTAAGTTCTAATTACCCTCCGTCTCTGCAGGGGAGCTGTTTGCACAGGCACCAGTGGACGAGTACCCTGGCATCGCCATAGAAACCGTCAGTGACTCCAGTCGTTACTTTGTGCTTCGGATCCAGGATGAGAGTGGTGGGTTGTTGGTTGTCATCACTAGTCACCATCTGGCCAAATTAGAAAGGACAGAAGTATCACACACTACTTTCTCACATTTTCTATTAGTATTTATTATACTGAACAAAAATATAAACGCAACATGTAAAGTTTTGTTCCCATGTTTCATGAGCTGAAATAAAAGATCCCAGAAATGTTCCATACGCACAAAAAGCTTATTTATCAAAAGAAAAATGGCACATATTTGTTTACATCCCTTTTAGTGAGCATATATCCTTTGCCAAGATAATCCATCCACCTGACAGGTGCGGCATATCAAGAAGCTGATTAAACAGCATCGGCATTACACAGGTGCACCTTGTGCTGGTGACAATAAATGGCCACTCTAAAATGTGTAGTTTTGTCACACAACACAATCCCACATATGTCTCAAGTTTTGAGGGAGTGTGCAATTGGCATGCTGACTGCGGGAATGTCCATCAGAGCTGTTGCCAGAGAATGTAATGTTTGTTTCTCAACCATAAGCCGTCTCCAACTTTGTTTTAGAGAATTTGGCATTACATCCAACCGCCCTCACAACCTCAGTCCACGTTTAACCAGTCCAGCCCAGGACATCCACATCTGGCTTCTTCACCTGCAGGATAGTCTGAGACCAGCCACCCAGACAGCTGATGAAACTGAGGAGTATTTCTGTCTGTACTAAAGCCCTTTTGTGGGGAAAAACCTATTCTGATTGGCTGGGCCTAGCACCACAGTGGGTGGGCTTGGCTCCCAAGTGGGTGAGCCTATGCCCTCCCAGGCCCATCCATGTCTGCACCCCTGCCCAATCATGTGAAATCCATAGATCAGGGGATAATTCATTTATTTCAATTGACTGATTTCCTTACATGAACTGTAACTCAGTAAAATTGTTGAAATTGTTGCATGGTGCATTTATATTTTTGTTCAGTATAGTAGTAGTAGTAGTAGTAGTAGTAGTAGTATACCACAGTAATAACAAGGTATGTTTTGGATCATTTGAGTGTGTAGTATGAAACAGTATTCTACTACAGCATTTGGAGTACACAATCAGTTGTTTCTCACTGTGCTATGTCTCTGTTTTAGGATCAGTGTGTGTACGAAGTGATTTGATTTGTAATTTACATTGGTCTGTTGTTCTTCTTTGGCCTCTGTCTCTCAGGTCGCAGTGCGTTCATAGGCATCGGGTTCGGGGACAGAGGAGACTCGTTTGACTTCAACGTGGCGCTGCAGGACCACTTTAAGTGTGTTGCTCTTACAGCTGTCAGCTGTCACAAAACTCTCATAACATTAGCAAAACAAGTGCAGCTCAGAGCTAGAATGTTGACTTCTAACTGACATGAATTAGTAATAGCCTGTCATCTGTTTCACTATATAACTCTCGATTCAATTCAAAGGGGCTTTATTGACATGGAAAACATGTTTATATTACCAAAGCAAGTGAAATAAACAATCACAAATTAACAGTAAACATTATGCACATCAAATTTTTCAAAAGAATAAAGACGCTTGAAATGTTATATCTAGCTATAACGCTCTGTCCCTTTTGCCTACTCATTCTTTCTCTCTATCTGTTTACTGTATATATCTATTTCTCTCTCTCTCTACCTACCTCTGTCTCTCTGTCTCTCTCTCAGGTGGGTGAAACAGGAGCTTGAGATCAGTAAGCAGTCTCAGACTCCAGACAACACTCCTAAACTGGACCTGGGTTTCAAAGAAGGACAGACCATCACTCTCAATATCGGGGTAACTTCTTCAACTCATACCCATAATACTCCTACCATGGTACCATCTGGTTAGCGCTTAACAACTAAAAAGCGAACATGCACGTTTGCACGCACATGTTGCAAACCCATGCTCTGTTTATAAGCTTTGTCAAGCTATCACTCAAACACCTATTCCTCTCTCCTTCCTTCTCACCCGTCGCCCCTCTCTCTTTCTTTCCATTTCTGTTCCTCTCTCAGCAAGGCAGAAAGAGAGACAAGTCCCGCCCCCAGAGCGCTGGTGGCTTTGGGCTCCTCCCTCCTCCCCCTGGCGGTGGTGGTGCCAAGATAGCCCCTCCCCCTATGTCAAGCTCCTCCAATGACAACGAAGGTTTATTCTCAGGGGGAGACTTATTTTCTGCGGGAAGTGACTCGTTTTCAGGGGGTAGTGACACATTTTCAGGAGGAAACAACACATTCTCAGCAGGAAGTGACATGTTCTCAGGGGGAAGTAACACAGGTAGGTGAACAGCATTTTGGGCCACGTTCAGCGAGGTGTAATGCTACTGGTTGTTCAGACAGATATACACTACATGACCAAAAGTATGTGGACACCTGCTTGTCGTACACCTCATTCCAAAATCATGGGCATTAATTTGGAGTTGGTCCCCCCTTTGCTGCTATAACAGCCTCCACTTTTCTGGGAAGGCTTTCCACTAGATGTTGGAACATTGCTGTGAGGACTTGCTTCCATTCAGCCACAAGAGCATTAGTGAGGTCAGGCACTGATGTTGGGCGATTAGGCCTGGCTCGCGTTCGGCGTTCCTATTCATCCCAAAGGTGTTCGATGGGGTTAAGGTCAGGGCTCTGTGCAGGCCAGTCAAGTTCTTCCACACCGACCTCAACAAACCATTTCTGTATGGACCTCGCTTTGTGCGCTGGGGCATTGTCATGCTGAAACAGGAAATGGCCTTCCCCAAACTGTTGCCACAAAGTTGGAAGCACAGAATCGTCTAGAATGTCATTGTATGCTGTAGCGTTAGGATTTCCCTTCACTGGAACGAAGGGGCCTAGCCTGAGCCATGAAAAACAGCCCCAGACCTTTATTCCTCCTCCACCAAACTTGACAGTTGGCACTATGCATTGGAGCAGGTAGTGTTCTCCTGGCATCCGCCAAACCCAGATTCGTCCGTCGTACTGCCAGATGGTGAAGTGTATTTGTCACTCTAGAGAACGCGTTTCCACTGCTCCAGAGTCCAATGGCAGCGAACTTTACACCACTCCAGCCAACGCTTGGCATTGTGCATGGTGATCTTAGGCTTGTGTGCAGCTGCTCGGCCATGGAAACCTATTTCATGAAGCTCCCGGCGAACAGTTCCTATGCTGACGTTGCTTCCAGAGGCAGTTTGGAACTCGTTAGTGAGTGTTGCAACAGAGGACAGACGATTTTTACGCTCTACGCTCTTCAGCACTCGCCGGTCACATTCTGTGAGCTTGTGTGGCCTACCACTACGTGGCTGAGCCGTTGTTGTTCCTAGACGTTTCAACTTCACAATAACAGCACTTACAGTTGACTGGGGCAGCTCTAGCAGGGATGAAATTTGACAAACTGACTTGTTGGAAATGTGGCATCTTATGACAGTGTCGCGTTGAAAGTCACTGAGCTCTTCAGTAAGGCCATTCTACTGCCAATGTTTGTCTATGGAGATTTCATGACTGTGTGCTCGATTTTATACACCTGTCAGCAACAGATGTGGCTGAAGTAGCCGAATCCACTAATTTGAAGGGATATTCACATATTGTGTATATATAGTGTATATAATAAACAAAAAAATAAACACAACATGTAAAGTGTTGGTCCCATGTTTCATAAGCTGAAATAAAATATCTCAGAAATGTTCCATATGCACAAAAAGCTTAGTTTTCTCAAATTTTGTTCACAATTTTGTTTACATCCCTGTTAGTGAGCATTTCTCTTTTGCCAAGATACTGCAATTGTACCACCTGACAGGTGTGGCATATCAAGAAGCTGATTAAACAGCATGATCATTACACAGCTGCACCTTGTGCTGGTGACAATAAAAGGCCACTCTAAAATGTGCAGTTTTGTCACACAAAATGCCACAGATGTTTTGAGGGAGTGTGGAATTGGCATGCTGACTGCAGGAATGTCCACCAGTGCTGTTGCCAGAGAATTTAATGTTAATTTCTCTACCATAAGCCGTCCCCCATTGCTTTAGAGAATTTGGCAGTATGTCTAACCGGCCTCACAACCGCAGACCACGCATAACCACGCCAGCCCAGAACCTCCACATCCGGCTTCTTCACCTGTGGGATCGTCTTAGACCAGCCACCTGGACAGCTGATGATATTGAGCAGTATTTCTGTCTGTAATAAAGCCCTTTTGTGGGGAAAACTCTGATTGACTGGGCCTGGCTCACAAGTGGGTGGGCCTATGTCCTCACAGGCCCACCTATGGCTGTGCCCCTGGCCTCTCATGTGAAATCCATAGATTATGGCCTAATTTATTTATTTCAATTGACTGATTTCCGTATATAAACTGTAACTCATTAAAATCATTGAAATTGCTGCAGGTTGCGTTTATATTTTAGTTCAGTATAGATCTGCTCTGGCATGTAGATCAGGGATGATGTCAGCTCCTTACAAGACAATTCTATGTGCAACGTTCAGAGCGATGTGTTCTCCTGAATGTGACCCTGTTCTTATATTGCTGCTTCTGATTCATCTGTTTGTTTATCTTGTTCGGTTACCCTAGTAACTGCTTTTTCTGTATAGCGCTTTTTGCTTCCATTGTTGTAGTCTATTTTTACAGTTCCCCAAACCATGCTGTGAATTCATTTGACTGAAGGGAAAAAGTGTATGTTTTATATGCCACTGTGTAATTAGGTTAAGGATTGAATGGGGCCCTGGGTGTTTTTTCTTTTAGTTTTATGAGCTAACCAAGAAAAAAGGCTGTTGTCGTTAGAGTATGAATGTAGAGAAAGCAGTAGAGGGTGTGTATTGAAGAGTCTGATGTGTGTTGTCACCATAGAGATCCTATTAAATTAGTTCTCTAATTCCTAATTCTATCGTCTCTCTGTTCTCAGGCTGTTTGTTAGACCTGGACAGCAGTAACTCCAACTCTGTGGTGCAGCCGAACCCCAACCCTACAAGCGGCTCGGACATGTGGGGAGACTTCTCTGCCCCAGAAAAGTAAGGGGATAATCTTCTGTCTTTCATCCTTTTCTCTCTTCTTTCATTATTCTGTTCCCCCCATTACATTGTAAGTCGCTCTGGATAAGAGCGTCTGCTAAATGACTTAAATGTAATGTAAAAATTAATGCTCTCCTCTTTTTCCCCATAATGCAGGTCAATGTCTCCTCTCGCCAACGATGATGGTTCCACCAACTGGCAGCAGTTCTGAGGCCCTCCCACAATCCCTTTCACTTGACCTTCACCTGACCTTTAACCCCTGACCAGAGGAGGACTCCAGCAGAACACTGTATATTATCACCTCAACCTCAGTGTACTCTCTCTCTTCCCCCTCTCTTTAATTTTCTCTCTCTCACCCCTCCCCCACTCTCTTCACCCCTCTCCTGGCTTCCTCTCCTTACCATCCTCTCCTTCTACATCTTTCCCTCTCAGCCCCAAAGTTACAATCTCTTCCCCCGTCCCCCTCTCCTTGCCCTTCTCTCCCTCTGTCTCTCTATCTATTGCAACAGAGTATGTATTTATTGCTGAGAGAAAAGACTGAGGTTAAATGTCTCTAAATGAAAGATGTTACAGAAAGGAATGATGGGGGCTCACACTAATATAGTCTTGATAAATAAATACATTAATTCATTTATGTACATAATATATTATTGTAAATGTATATAGTGTCAGTAGTTTGTAATTCCCATTGTTGTTGTGGTAGTGTTGTAGCTAATTTTCCTTTAGAATCTCCAGTACAACTGGAATTATCGCCTGAAATAACTGATTTACAGGATGCATTAGTATATGACCAAGTTATCTTATATCTGATCCAAGGTCAGTTTAGCTTTTTCCTCTTAATTGCTAAGGTTAGGCCACGGTGAGTCTGGAGCTGTGCTTTGGAGCAGCTTCTGCTTTGAGTGGACACTGATCTACTGTAAGTTTACACAGCAGCCATGCTGTTTAGCGCCCCTTAGTGGGCTATTGCGGTCCTACAACCACAGTCTGACAGGGAGAGTGGTGAGATGCACAGCAGCAGCTGCTGTGGACGTTATCACTGCTGGGGATGGGCACTTGTCTGGGTCACTTGGCTGCATTGTTTTAACAGGAGGCTGGTGTTAGTTGGTCAATTAACACAGAAATGGATGGAGGGAGGGAGGGAGGGATAGAGGGAGGGAGGGATAAAGGGATAGAAGGATGGATGGATGGATGTATGGAGGGAGGGAGGGAGGGATAAAGGATGGAGGGATGGATGGATGGAGGAAGGGAGGGATAGTGGGAGGGATAAAGGGATAGAGGGATGGATGGTTTGATGAATGGAGGGAGGGAGGGAGGGATAAAGGATGGAGGGATGGATGGATGGAGGGATAGATGGATAGAGGGAGGGAAGGAAGGGTTATAATGCTGTACAGGACATCATAATATTACAGTAAGCCAGTTATGTGGCTTTTGTACTTATCATTGTGTGTGTCTTTCTCTCATGGACACACACATGGACTCCAACATTTGCATTAACTGATGACATGATGTTGATTAATGAGGTGATAATTGATTGATTTCCTGTGTGAGAACACAGCTAGTGGGAGAACTGGAATGAACTGGTGAGAGTCTGTGTAGATCCTACTCATGTTGGTTTATGTGTTTATTCTTGACATTACAAATACAATATATGTGTATGTAAATGTTGATGTATTGAAAATCAAAGCATAAAGATATCAACTAATGTTGAGTCAAGGTTGACTTGTTTTCTTTTTATCTACATGAGGGAAAAAACTGGACTCCATCAATAAAGCAATCCACATATAAACCACTGAATGACATTTTATTGGGTAGTATTGCACTGCTTTGGTATTGGATTGTGATAGAGTGCTTTACAATAAGGTGTCAGTAATGACAGAGTAGATACTTTGTTCTCAGACTGTCTCTACAGTACACAACTACAGGAACTCAACAGCGTTCCATCTGAACAGTATTATACAGCCCGCAACGGCACAGAACATGATCCGTGTCAAATAAAACACAGGTCAAATCTGTGGGGAGTGATTTCTCCCCTGATATTCACAGATAGTTCTAATAAAACATAGGTCAAATCTGTGGGGAGTGATTTCTCCCCTGATATTCACAGACAGTTCTAATAAAACACAGGGCTAATAGAAGAACTGAGAAATATGACACAGACTGTTCTTAACTGGAGTTACGTGGACTGTGTTATATATATATGTTGTTTGTGTGTGTATGTGTGCGTGGTTGTGTGTGTGTGTGTGTGGTTGTGTATTAAGGCACAGGCTAGCACCAGGTGTTGAGTGGTGGATTTATGGTGTTTTGGGGTGTTTTTATGGAGACAACCCAGTGTTCTGTCTCCAAGGGTGTCCTCCCTCCTACTCCTTCTCTCCTTCCTCCCTTCTTCCTTCGCCCCTCCTTCCATCTCCGCCATCTTGGGCCCATCAGGCCTTGTTTTCCCAGGTTTTGGGGTTGCCGCGGCGATTGTGACAGCGTTTCTTATTGGTGGTTGACCTCTGGAAGCGTTTGGGCCAGCCGGACCGCTCCCTGCAGAGCTCAGCTGGGATGGAGAGAAAAGAGAGAGAGATTGAATAGAGAGAATGTGTAAGAAAGAGAGAGAGAATGTGTAAGAAAGAGAGAGAGGATGTGTGGGCTCAGATGTACGTGCGATCCTAAAGTCAGTAAGTGTTTCATGCACTCTAAGATTGTTATGTTGTTGTAATCCTAACAGCGGGTCTAATGAAGTGCTATCAGGTGGACTGTCTTACCCTTCAGGTACTCATCCTGTTGGCAGACAGTTCTAACACAGATCTCCTTGTTGATCACATAGACACGAGGGAGGCTGAGACAAAGCAGGAGACAGACATCATTACACTATAATCAGAGCCCAGCTGCTGTCTCTAAAACATGCCTCTCTGTACAGGCTCTCAGGTTGAAACCAATGAACTTTGACTGCATGACCAGGAGGCACTGAGTGTGTCTATGTTTTCCTGTGAGAGAGAGCCTGTAGTTGCAGTTTACCTGTAAAGGCAGAGGGAGTGGATGCATCTCTTGATGGGCCGGTGGACAGAGTACATCCTGGTGCAGGGATACGTCTCTTCCCTACAGTCTAGCACAGAGGATACACACAACATCCAGATAACTCACACACAATGTTTAGATAACACTGGACACCCCTGGTCATCCCTGGTCATCCCTGGTCATCCATGGTCATCCATGGTCATCCCTGGTCATCCCTGGCCTAACATTGTTTAGTGATCTTTCTGTTCCACACTGAAGAACTTACTCACCAGGTGGTAGGGTAGAGACAGACACCTCACTCACCAGGTGGTAGGGTAGAGACAGACACCTCACTCACCAGGTGGTAGGGTAGAGACAGACACCTCACTCACAAGGTGATAGGGTAGAGACAGACACCTCACTCACCAGGTGGTAGGGTAGAGACAGACACCTCACTCACCAGGTGGTAGGGTAGAGACAGACACCTCACTCCCCAGGTGGTAGGGTAGAGACAGACACCTCACTCACCAGGTGGTAGGGTAGAGACAGACACCTCACTCACCAGGTGGTAGGGTAGAGACAGACACCTCACTCACAAGGTGATAGGGTAGAGACAGACACCTCACTCACCAGGCGGTAGGGTAGAGACAGACACCTCACTCACCAGGTGGTAGGGTAGAGACAGACACCTCACTCACCAGGTGGTAAGGTAGAGACAGACACCTCACTCACCAGGTGGTAGGGTAGAGACAGACACCTCACTCACCAGGTGGTAGGGTAGAGACAGACACCTCACTCACCAGGTGGTAGGGTAGAGACAGACACCAAAGCCTCCTCTTCATTCCAGTCACCTCTGGGGAGTTCCACCTCTACCAGCAGGGAAACAACACAATCAGCATGGCAACGACCTCTACCCACGGCATGACTCACAAACAGAGACATATTGTTGAAGTCGGAAGTTTACATGCACTTAGGTTGGAGTCATTAAAACTTGTTTTTCAACCACTCCACAAATTTCTTGTTAACAAACTATAGTTTGGAAAGTCGGTTAGGACATCTACTTTGTGCATGACACAAGTAATTTTTCCAAGAATTGTTTACAGACAGATTATTTCACTTATAATGCACTGTATCACAATTCCAGTGGGTCAGAAGTTTACATGCAATAAATTGACTGTGCATTTAAACAGCTTGGAAAATTCCAGAAAGGATGTCATGGCTTTAGAAGTTTCTGATAGGCTAATTGACATAATTTGAGTCAATTGGAGGTGTACCTGTGGATGTATTTCAAGGCCTACCTTCAAACTTCAAACTCATGGGAAAATCAAAAGAAATCAGGCAAGACTTCAGAAAAAATATTGTGGACCTCCACAAGTCTGGTTCATCCTTGGGAGCAATTTCCAAATGCCTGAAGGTACCACGTTCATCTGTACAAACAATAGTACGCAAGTATAAACACCATTGGACCACGCAGCCGTCATACCGCTCAGGAAGGAGATGCGTTCTGTCTCCTCGAGATGAACGTACTTTGGTGCGAAAAGTGCAAATCAATCCCAGAACAACAGCAAAGGACCTTGTGAAGATGCTGGAGGAAACAGGTACAAAAGTATATATATCCACAGTAAAACGAGTCCTATATCGACATAACCTGAAAGCCCGCTCAGCAAGGAAGAAGCCACTGCTCCAAAACCACCATAAAAAAGCCAGACTACGGTTTGCAATTGCACATGGGGACAAAGATCGTACTTTTTGGAAAAATTTCCTCTAGTCTGATGAAACAAAAATAGGACTGTTTGGCCATAATGACCATCGTTATGTTTGGAGGAAAAAGGGGGAGGATTGCAAGCCGAAGAACACCATCCCAACCGTAAAGCACGGGGGTGGCAGCATCATGTTGTGGGGGTGCTTTGCTGCAGGAGGGACTGGTGCACTTCACAAAATAGATGGCATCATGAGGCAGGAAAATTATGTGGATATATTGAAGCAACATCTCAAGACATCAGTCAGGAAGTTAAAGCTTGGTTGCAAATGGGTCTTCCAAATGGACAATGACCCCAAGAATACTTCCAAAGTTGTGGCAAAATGGCTTAAGGACAACAAAGTCAAGGTATTGGAATGGCCATCACAAAGCCCTGACCTCACTCCCTTAGGAAATTTGTGGGCAGAACTGAAAAAGCGTGTGCGAGAAAGGAGGCCTACAAACCTGACCCAGTTACACCAGCTCTGTCAGGAGGAATGGGCCAAAATTCACCCAACGTATTGTGGGAAGCTAGTGGAAGGCTATCCGAAACGTTTGACCCAAGTTCAACAATTTAAAGGCAATGCTACCAAATACTAATTGAGTGTAGGTAAACTTCTGACCCACTGGGAATGTGATGAAAGAAATAAAAGCTGAAATAATAACTATTATTCTGACATTTCACATTCTTATAATAAAGTGGTGATCCTAACTGACCTAAGACAGGGAATTTTTACTTGGATTAATTGTCAGGAATTGTGAAAAACGGATTTTAAATGTATTTGGCTAAGATGTATGTAAACTTCCGACTTCAACTGTATCATGCAACTTAATGTCTGTTGAAATAACGTGTGACCGTTGAATAGAGGGATTATTACCAGCCTGCGGGGCTTGGGCTACAGCTGTGAGGGCTGTGGAACAGAAAACCAAATGAGAGGAGTGTTTTATGGAGTTAAAACAAACAGAGATGGACTCAAACCTAATTGAAGGTGATGATTTGTGTGTTGTGTTTGTCAGGGGTTACCGTGGAAACCGCAGAGGAGCAGGGCGATTGGAAGACTGCCCATCCTTGTAAGAGCTGAATGTTTACGAGCTGAAGGAAACAGGACCCACAAAAGCCCAAAGAGGAAAATAGTTTAAAGTTTCAATTCACACAGAGGAACTCTTCAATATCTCGACTTTACATTTCCTCCGTCTTCCTTCTGCTCTCCCTCTGGCCCTACCTCTGCTGTTTCTAATGCAATGTATACTCTTCTGTAAGGCAGTTGTAGGAAATGTGAACCTGATGAAATCCAGGTAAATGAGCTAGATACAGTATATGTGCTGTTAATAGTATCAGTATATGTGCTGTTAATAGTATCCAATACTGGAATCAGGATGCTGTTTTAATCCTCTCTCTGTCTCTGTCTCTGTCTCTGTCTCTGTCTCTGTCTCTGTCTCTGTCTCTGTCTCTGTCTCTGTGTCTCTGTCTCTCTGTCTCTCTGTCTCTCTGTCTCTGTCTCTGTCTCTGTCTCTGTCTCTGTCTCTGTCTCTGTGTCTCTGTGTCTCTGTGTCTCTGTGTCTCTGTCTCTGTCTCTGTCTCTGTCTCTCTCTCTCTCTCTCACACGCACACTCTCTCTCTCTCTCTCACACGCACACTCTCTCAGCTCTCTCCCTGCATCATTCCTCTTGTGATGTGTCAGTGTGAGTTTGGAGTCCAAGACATGAGTTCTCACAAAGGAATGTGTTTTTGTGCCCTATCTGAGCACCCCTCTACTCCTCCTTTCTCATACATGCTCTTTTCATACACTTCTCTTTTCGTAAACCTTATTAAGAATGTTCTAAAGCATCCAAACAGTTTTGTCACTCAATATGTTTAACACCCCATTCCTCCTTTAGCAGCATCTTACCCAGGCCCTGAAAACGTTAAATTGATTTAACTTGCTTTGACTCATTTATACACTCTTGTATGCCAGGGCACATGGCTTTCTAAAATACATTCGTTCTGAATGACATATTGTCATCCATGACCGGAGTTCACAGACAGTATTCTATTAGGATGACTTCATGTAAAGTTAGTTTTTTGCAGTAAAATGTAGTTTAGTTTCTCTATACGTCTTTTGTATATGTACTTCATGTTATTTATTGTAAACATTCTATATACAGTACTGCAGTGCTACTAATGTCTTTATAGTCTTCAAAATTAACAAAAGAACACAATGTTTTCATACTCACAACTTTTCCTGTCGTCCAAAACGTCCTTTGTTTTGAATATTTTGTCCTCTCTCCTTTCCCCTCCTTCTCTCTCCATCCCCTCCTCCTTCTTCTCCTCCACCCCTTGTCCTCCCCTCTCATTATAATTCTCTTTCTCTCTTACTTTCCTCTCCTCCAATCTGAGATTTAGGGAGAATTGTTCTAGTCCAGAGTTGGTTTCGTATACACCCAAACAACACAAACTCATTATCAAAAATATATATCTGTGGATTTCACAATAACCATCACTAATAGTAAACACATCTATCAGCGCATTGAACTAGGAACTTACACTTTACAAATACAAACAACTGAAAGAATAATGATCAACACACAATGACAGGTAGAATATTGTGTAATAAATATGAACATTAACAATTAGCCCAGTATGCTTTAGAGCAGCTGAAGGAATATGACGGAATGACTGGTACAGGTCTGGCAGACCTTCCGTTTGCAGTGATCCCCTTTCTCCACTAGGCGGGGCAGTAAACTTGGTGAGTTTTTTTCATTTTTATTATGAACACAACAAATACAAAAACAGAAATATACAAACAAGAGTACATAAACCTAACAGACAGGGGTGTTACATATCAAATACATTTTAAATTTGTCTAAAGGTTTTATGGTTCGTTTTGCTTTTTTGTTTTTACATTTACTGATAATTTCAAAATAATATTTAAATTCTATCTTAAATAATGTGAAGAAGAGTTTGTTCTCTGCCCACTTCATTATATGGATAAAGAATCTTCCATGAAAAATCAACACATGAACAATGGAAGTTAAATCATGGTCCATATCATTTGGATCAAAATAAAACTTAACATCAGAGTCTCTCAGATGAACATTAATAGTAGTTTCTTTTCAAATAAAATCTTCTAACTCCAAAATCTTCTGACATAAGAACAGTCCTAAAATAAATGGTCAAGAGTCTCTGGGTCACAACCGCAAAATACACATTTGTTATCAATAGCTATTTTAAATCTGTGTATAATAAAGGTCTTTACAGGGTAGATTCTATGAATGAGTTTGTATGATACTTCACCTTATTAGATATGCTATATTCACCAGACAACGACAGTGTAGTTGGTGAGTGTGGTCTCAGCTCAGAAGTGGCCAATTCTGGTTTCGGAAGAGCAGCAGTGTGTGCAGGCTTTTGTTTCAGCCCAGCTCTAACTGTACACCAAGTTATCGTGGTCTAGATTGAATGAAACATGCTAGTGTTGGGCTGGAGTAAAAGCTTGCAAGGCCTGTATCACTGTCCAGAGTTGCTTGTAGCTAAAGGTCACACATATTTCTGTATTCATGGGGTTCTTAACCCTGGTTCTGGGGACCCACAGGGGTGCATTCTTTGATCGTTCCCATCACTAACACACACCGTATCACGCTAATCAAGGGCTTACGTTAGGTTGGGTAGTTGAATTAGGTGATGGGCTGAAGCAGAAATCTGCTGTGGGACCCGAAGGACCGTGCAGGATTAAGAAACTAGAGTAGACAATTATATTGCTACATCAAAAGGCATTGCAACAAAGATGAGTGAATATCACGACCGAAACTCCTGACCCTTTGTTTGATCCGCTACTTGTGTTGAAAAGAGGGTTTCCATGGGGACCATTAATAGCTTGTATGGGGGAAACCTGAGTGCAGCAGGCTTCCATGAACTTGACCAATATAAATATTGTCACACATACTACCAGAGTCACAGACAACAAAACTCCGCTGGCGCTCTCTCTCCCTCTCTCCCAAAGTCACTTCAAGAGGGATACACACTCATCATCCCCCTGACATATCGGGGCTACATAGTCAATGGGGATGGGGGTGAGGGGGGGTGAGCGGGAGAGAAGCGCTGGCCTAACAAGGTCAGGCAGGCATGGCTGATGACAGGTTGAGTGATGGAGAGATCAGGCCAGGGAACACACCGACCCGCCATTCTGAACACTCTGCATTCACCCTGAGAAATAGGGAGGGAGGGCATAGTGAGCAAGACCCAGTCAGCAAGACATAGAAAATATGACTCTGCCTGATGTCCAAAGGACATTCGGATTTGGTACAGAGTGAAAGTTGAAACAACCTCTTTTATGGATGTTGAAAAAAAAACTATTTTGGGACCAAATCAAGGCTGGTCCTGCCAGGCCAGATTGGCTCAAAAATCTATGTCTATAGACATTTAAATCAAGGCATGGGGGGACTGACCCAATTTTTACCAATAAACAACGTCCATGCATCATGTCGGTGCTCACTGGGGATAGAATATATAGACAAAGTATAGAGAAGGAGAACTTCAGCATTGAGAGAAAAGTGTGGGAAGAGGGACAGTAAGTGAGATTGTAAGCATAGAAAAGCTTTAGAGGGAAAGGTACAGGGACATATTGTGAGGTAGATGGAGAGTGAATATTTTGGCAGAGAGAGAGTGAATATTTTGGCAGAGAGAGAGAGTGCAGCAGGGTGGTTGATAGAGGGAGCCCAGGAAGCGTCCATTTTGGAAGTGAGGGGGAGAGATGCCAGGTCATAAACACTGATAAACCTCCAGACTTGTTTATTGGTTGAAGGCCTTTCTCCCCGCCTCTACAAGACTGCCCATTCCTGTCTGGTGCATGTTTCCTCCACACAACCCCCTGTTAAAGATGCACTCTGGGATCTTAAAACCTCTTATGGCTGCAGTCCCGATATCGGGACCAATATGACAACAGCCAGTCCAAGTGCAGGGCGCCAAATTCAAAAACCAGAAATCTCATAATTAAAATTCCTCAAACATACATGTGTCTTATATAATTTTAAAGGTAATCTTGTTGTTAATCCCACCAAAGTGTCCGATTTCAAATAGGCTTTTCAGCGAAAGCACTACAAACGATTATGTTAGGTCACCACAAAACCAAAAATAATCACAGCCATTTTTCCCAGCTAAATATAGCTTCACAAAAACCAGAATAGAGATAAAATGAATCACTAACCTTCGATTATTTTCATCAGATGACACTCATAGGACTTCATGTTACACAATACATGCATGTTTTGTTTGATTAAATTCATATTTATATAAAAAAATCTGAGTTTACATTGAGGCTACAAGATTCACTAAATGCAAAAACATCAAGTGACTTTGCATAGCCCATCATTTCAACATGAATACTCATCATAAATATAGATGATAATACAAGTTATACACATTGAATTATAGATATACCTCTCCTTAATTTTCTCAATAGGGGGGCGCTGTTTTCACTTTGTAAAAAATCGTGCCCAAATTAAACTGCCTCGTACTCTATTCTAGATCGTACAATATGCATATTATTATTACTATTGGATAGAAAACACTCTCAAGTTTCTAAAACCGTTTGAATTATATCTGTGAGTAAAACAGAACTCATTTTGCAGCAAACTTCCTGACAGGAAGTGAAAAATCTGAAATCGAGTCTCTGTTCCAGGGCCTTCCTATTAATTTGCTTGAAATCTATGGATATACATGCACTTCATACGCCTTCCACTAGATGTCAACAGGCAGTGGGAGGTGGAATGGGGTGTCTAGCTTGATCTGAGGTCGAACAAGAGCTCTTGGAATGACGTGACCACTATTTCCTTTGTCTTCGAAGGTGCGGGAAGGACATCAGCATTGCCTTCTGAAAAGCTTTCGGTATACACGGTAGATATCTCCGGCTCTGATTTTATTTGATAGATGTGATAAAAACATCATAAAGTAGTTTTTTTCAACCGAGTTGTATCAGTTTATTGAACGTTAATTGCGAGTTTTGGAATTTTCTTTTCTTTGCGTGAGGTGAAGTTGGGCACGTTTGCGCCACATGGCTAGCTATGGTTGCTAATTCGACAGGCGAAGAGGACATTCTAAAACCAAACAACGATTTATTCTGGACAAAGGACTCCTTGTACAAGATTCTGATGGAAGCTCAGCAAAAGTAGGAACCATTTATGATGTTATTTCGTATTTCTGTGGAAAATGTTTAGTTCTATTTTCCGCCCTCATTGCAGGCGCTGTCTCGCTATAACGTAAGCTGTATGTCGTACTAAAGTTATTTTTAAAAATCTAACACAGCGATTGCATTAACTAGTGTATCTTTCATTTGCTGTACAACATGTATTTTTTAGTAAAGTTTATGATGAGTTCTTTGATTAGATTAGGTGACTGTCCAAAATATCTCTGGAGAATTTTGTGCAGTTTGGCTACGTATTCACATTGTAAAACCAGGATTTGTAGCTCTAAATATGCACATTTTCGAACAAAACATATATGTATTGTGTAACATGATGTTATAGGACTGTCATCTGATGAAGTTTGTCAAGGTTAGTGAATAATTTAATATCTTTTGCTGGTTTTTGCAATCGCTACATTTTGCTGCTGATAAATGCATTTGTGTGGTTGGCTATTGTGGTAAGCTAATATAATGCTATATTGTGTTTTCGCTGTAAAACACTTAAAAAATATGAAATATTGGCTGGATTCACAAGATGTTTATCTTTCATTTTCTGTACACCATGTATTTTTCATAAATGTTTTATGATGAGTATTTAGGTATTTCACGTTGCTCTCTGTAATTATTCCGGCTGCTTTGGTGATATTTTTTATGGTAGCTGCAATGTAAAACTATGATTTATACCTCAAATATGCACATTTTCGAAGAAAACATAGATTTATTGTATAACATGTTATAAGACTGTCATCTGATGAAGTTGTTTCTTGGTTAGTGACTAATTATATCTCTATTTGGTCGGTTTTGTGATAGCTACCTATGCGGTAAAAAAATGGTGAAAATATGCGGTTGAGTCTTTTGCTATTATGGTTAGCTAATAGAAATACATATTGTGTTTTCGCTGTAAAACATTTTAAAAATCGGAAATGATGGCTTGATTCACAAGATGTGTATCTTTCATTTGGTGTCTTGAACTTGTGATTTCATGATATTTATATGCTAGTATTTACTTGTGGCGCTATGCTAGGCTATGCTAGTCAGCTTTTTTACTGATGAGGATGCTCCCGGATCCGGGATGGTGACCAAGTAGAAGTTTTAATGCAACCGCTATATCAGATTTCAAAAAAACTTTACGGAAAAATAATTGCACGCTATAATCTGAGACGGCGCTCAAAGTAGCATACCACAGCTGCAAAGATAGCGTCACTATAAACAATAAAATACATGATAAATATTCCATTACCTTTGTTGATTAGGATCAGAAAGCACACCAGGAATCCCAGGTCCACAATAAATGTTTGTTTTGTTCGAAAAAATCCGTTATTTATGTCCAAATACCTTCTTTTGTTAGCGCGTCTGGTTAACATATCCAAACACTAATTCTGGTCAGCGTTATATTGGACAAAAACTTCAAAATGTGATATTACCGGTCGAAGAAACATTTCAAACTAAGTACTGAATCAATCATTAGGATGTTTTTAACATATAGCTTCAATAAAGTTCCAACCGGAGTATTCCTTCTTGTCTGCGTGAGCAATAGAACGTCAGTGCCTTGCATGAGGAAAAGGCATGATCAGCGCATGACTGCTTGATGGACACCTGACTGATTCTGCTCTCATTCTCTCCCACAACATCATAGAAGTCTCATTGGAATTTCTATTGATTGCTGACATCTAGTGGAACCCCTAGGCAGTGCAACATCAGTCATAACTCAATTGGATTTCTTAAAGGACTCTGGTGAATACAGACAAGCTCACATTTCTGACTACCTGTTTTGATTTCAACTCAGGATTTTGCCTGCCAATATGATCTCACAGACATAATTCAAACCGTTTTAGAAACTTTGGAGTGTTTTCTATCCAATACTAATAATAATGTGCAAATATTATTGACTGAGGAGCAGGCCGTTTGAAATGGGCACCTTTCATCCAAGCTACTCAATACTGCCGCTGCAGCCATAAAAAGTTAAGCACAACAAATTTTTATCATATTGCAAAAAATGGATTCATAACATATGACACGAATTACAAAAAATAGGATGATATCACGCAAATTGAAAAATTCGTAACATATCACACGAACTGGATGACATAGCACACAATTTAATGACATAGTACACAAAAAACTGGGACCGGTTTTGGCTCGTGAGCACCACTTTCAAAACTAGTGGCTGAAATTATACAGAAGTTTGAGAGTGCATCTTTAACCCTGCAGCACCTTTCTCTCCCTCTCTCCACTGTCTTTTAATTCTCCTTTACTTGTTCTTACCCCCACAGGTCCACACAAGTGTTCCGTATCTATTTGCAAACAACACAAACATGGCCATAACTACACGAGGACACTCACTTGCCGTGTCGATCTTCTAATCATTTGTTCATCACGCTGGGCTCCTGCCAGAACTGTGCTTTCAGCCTCTTCAACAGTGTCATGACTGTCTGTTGCTGGACCCCTTAGATTAGAAGATCAAAGCGATTTCTCCATAGAACAGCGCCATCTTCTGTTCGTATGTTGTATGACTTTGGCTGTACTTCAGCACCTGTTCCTTTTTGTGCCCATGCGTTTGTTTCGTCTTTGTACCTCATGTTGTCACCAGGTTGGAGTTCAGATAGGTTTATGTCCCTCTGTTATAGTAGAACTTTTGATTTGTTTTCGGTTGTTCTTTGAACTTCCTCACTTTCTCTCTGTCTTTCGTTTTTAGGAGGTTCTCCGTGATGGGTCAGTTGGTCCTCAGTCTGCATCCCATGAGGAGGTGTGCTGGGGAAAACCCCCAGTCAGGTGGCAACGTGCGGTAAACAAGCAGGCTGCTGTAGAAGTCAGTTCCACTGTCTTTTGCTTAGTACATCAGTCTCTCCACTGTCTGAACAGATTTCTCCACGAGTCCGTTCGATTGTGGGAAGTGTGGACTTGATGTAGTGTGGACGAAGTCCCAGTCCTTGCTGAATTGTTTGAACTTTTGCATTAGAGAATTGCGGTCTAGTATCGCTGAAGACTTCACTTGCCACTCTGTGTCTGGATAATATGGATTTTATACACATTATCTCAGTGTCTGAGGTGGTGGTGTTCAGCCTATAAACCTCTGGATACAGGGAGTAGTAGTCTGTAAGAACAAGGTCATCCATTCCATTCCATTAAATCAAATCAAATTGTATTCGTCACATGCGCCGAATACAACAGGTGTAGACCTTATCGTGAAATTCTTCCTTACAAGCCCTTAACCAACAATACAGTTCAAGAAATAGACTTAAGAAAATATTTACTAAATAAACTAAAGTAAAAAATGAAATAAAAAGTAACACAATAAAATAACAATAATGAGGCTATATACAGGGGTACCGGTACCTAGTCAATGTGCAGGGGTACAGTAAATTGTCTGGGTGGCCATTTGATTATTTTTTTTTACTTTTGAGGATCTGAGGACCAATGCCAAATCTTTTCAGTCTCCTGAGGGGGAAAAGGTGTTGTCGTGCCCTCTTCACGACTGTCTTGGTGTGTTTGGTCCATGATAGTTTCTTAGTGATGTGGACACAAAGGAACTTGAAACTCTCGACCCGCTCCACTACAGCCCCGTCAATGTTAATGGGGGGCTGTTCGGCCCTCCTTTTCCTGTAGTCCATGATCAGCTCCTTTGTCTTGCTCACATTGAGGGAGATGTTGTTGTCCTGGCAACACACTGCCAGGTCTCTGACATCCTTCCTATAGGCTGTCTCATCGTTGTCGGTGATCAAGCCTACCACTGTTGTGTCGTCAGCAAACTTAATGATGTCGTTGAAGTCGTGCTTGGCCACGCAGTCATGGATGACCAGGGAGTACAGGAGGGGACTAAGCACGCACACCTGAGGGGCCCGAGTGATGAGGATCAACGGGGCATATGTGTTGTTGCCTACCATTACCACCTGGGGGAAGCCCATCAGGAAGTACAGGATCCAGTTGCAGAGAGAGGTGTTTAGTCCCAGGGTCCTTAGCTTAGTGATGAGGTTTGTGGGCACTATGGTGTTGAACGCTGAGATGTAGTCAATGAACAGTATTCTCACATAGGTTACCTTCACTTTCTTAGGCACAGGGACTATAGTGGTCTGCTTAAAACATGTAAGTTTTACAGACAGTGAAGACACGTTCCAGTTGGTCCGTGCATGCTTTGTGTACACGTCCTGGTAATCCATCTGGCCCCACAGCTTTGTGAATGTTGACCTGTTTAAAGGTCTTGCTCACATTGGCTACAGAGAGCATGATCACACAGTCGTCCGGAACAGCTGGTGCTCTCATGCATACTTCAGTGTTGCTTGCCTCGAAGCGAGCATAAAAGGCATTTAGCTCGTCTGGTAGGCTCGCGTCACTGGGAAGCTCGCGTCTGGGTTTCCCTTTGTAGTCCGTAATAGTTTGCAAGCCCTGCCACATCTGACGAGCGTCAGAGCCGGTGTAGTAGGATTCAATCTTAGTCCTGTATTGATGCTTTGCCTGTTTGATGGTTTTACAAGTGGAAAGGTCAGCTCCTACCTTTTGGTCTGGTCTCTCAGGTGCAGGGTGGGGCTTGAATGGCTCTGCAGGGTTGCTTGGTATTTCAGACATGCAGTACAGTTTGATACTTCATCTGTCACATCTTGGTTAAATCTGGGCCAATATATTACTTCTCATGCTCTCTTCTTGCACTTCTCGATTCCTAGGTGTCTTTTTTAACATTTCCTTCCTCAGACTTTTCAGAATTACTATTTTGCTTCCATTATAGACAATGTTTTCAACTACTGTCAGCTCAGCTCAGCAGTTCCAGTATTCGGTTAAGTCTTGTGAGCAGTCTTGTTTCATGTTAGACCATCCATTGATTATTATTTTCTTCATGTTTGTCAGTGTTGTGTCTTTTTCTGTCTCAGTCCGTATGTTTCCATCTTCCATCTGCGACTAGCAATGCTGTTGTGACCATGTCCACTTCTGCTCTCACTTCTTCATCTGCTTTGGTACTCGCTGGCGCCTTCGGGTCCACAGCTCTAGAAATAGTGTCTGCTGTGTGCATCATCTTTCCTGGAGTGTATGCTACATTCAGAGCATAGCGTTGTAGTTTGATCATCATTCTTTGGACTTTCAGCGGACATTCATTCGGGCTCTGACTAGTATTACTTAGCCAGCTAGAAAGGTGAAGTAAGAAGTTAACGTTAAATGGCGCCTACCTCAGCAAGGGCAAAAAAATAAGATACAAAGTTCTCATAATAATTTTGCTTTACAGAGAGTGGGCTACTAAGACAGACAGTGATGTTGCGCTCAGTGGTGAGGCTGAGGCAGGCTGCAATGCATGCAGGAGGAAGCAGAGACAGAGAGAGAGGAAGCAAGGAATGTGTGGTCCCCTGAGAAAACCTGCACTAATCTTATCAAACAGGTTAGGAACTTTAAAAAATAACATATGTTACAATATGAACACATCCACATGGCCTATCTTCCCTACAGGCCTACATTACAATGATATTAAAATGCAAACAATACAGTTCTGTAAAAATGTCATGTTTTAGTTTATATCGGTGGTTGTTTGTCTTATACATTACCCTCTTTTTTAACCTCTACATCACTGATATTAATACAGAATTGTAAGTAATATTCTAATAATTCATGTGAATGTGATAATATGATCATCTGTGTGCTCCATTTTGCATTTTGATGTCTGTTTGTGCGGAGCTCTGCCTCCCACTGTCACAGATACCCCGGTACTGCTGCTCATTCTGTTCACCAGTTCCAGAGGTCCACGTCACCGGCCTTCTAGCCTGCACTGAACTGTGTCATTACGCACACCTGGTTCCAATTCCTCACTGATTGTGTTTGTATAAAAGTGCCCTTTGTTTCCCCATTGGGCTGTGGATTATTGTTCCCATGTCTGTTGGTCGTGTGAGTACCTATGCGTTGTCTCAGCCTGTGCTGCGTGTTTTGTTTATTACGGGTCTCGTCCCGTGTCGTTCTACGAGGTTTACCCTCGCTCTTTTGTTTGGGTACATCCCAGTGTTTTGTATACGTGTTGTTTCGGGTGTATTAAAAACCCAGATGTATTCCTGTGCATGTCTCCAAATCCTTTATACCAGCTCACTAAAACTCTAACCCTGGTTACAGCCCTGGACACAAACACACACAAACAAGTGCACATTCTCCCTTGCATTCTCCCTCGCATACACACTCACACTCAATCACTCACAGCCTTTATGACCTAGATCAGGTGACATCGTGTGAGTCAGTGCTCCCTCCAAGATAGTTAATCTGAGAATCATCCAGACTCCTATACTGATGCCATTCCCCTGATCCAGCAGAACAATTAAAGTATTAATTGTACTGACCTAACAAGGGGGCGGGGCACATCTAGTGAGAGAGCAAGAGTTCAGATTGGACTGTGTAGTTTCCTAAGTCATTCGGCTTGACATTTCAAACACCCTGCTACTTGATCACTTTATTTTCCCCATCCATCTAGATCTCGTTCCATCCATTTACATGTAGCTCTCTGTCTGCCTGATCTCTCTCTGTTGATCTCTCTCTTTGTCCATTTAAAAGTCTCTCTGTTCATCTACCCGTCTCTTTTTTCCATCCATCTGGGTCAGCCTGTCTTCAACCTGTCTCTATCTCTCACCGTCTTGTCTTGCTCAGTCTGGTTATCTACTGTATCTTATTTACCCAGTCTGTCTCTCTGTTTAACTCTGTCTGTCCTCTTGTCTATCTGTCCCTCTGGCTTTGCCCCACCCCCTCTCTGTCTTGTTGTCTCACTGTCCCTCATATCAAACTGTCCTCCTGGCTATGTCCTATTATTTAATCACCTCTCTCACTCTCTGCCATGCAGACAGCCTCCCACAGATTTACGCCTGGATCAGCATCTTTGTGTTGGCACTCCATTGTCTCCCTGCACCATGTGTTTCCATTTGTCAAACAGAGCGTCTGTGCTCCTGTATGAACTCCCCCCCCCCCAACCCTGTCACATGAGCCCTGTCTCCCTGTTTCCTGGAAATAGCGCACCCTAAACATCAACAACTGAGGGGGGGAACCAGCACAACCATTTACAAAGAGAGGGGGTGAGGGGTGTTAAAGACATGCTCTGGTACTTTGGGGAATAAGAAATTATTTTTTAAACCTCCCGCTTTGGAATGTGTCAATGTGTAGTTCATACATACATAATCTATGAGCAGAATTACTGTCTTACCTCAATTAGCCACAAAATCCCTAGTTTGAACCCGACTGTTTTCTTGAAAAACAGAAATACCTTATTTACATAAGTATTCAGACCCTTTGCTATGAGATTCGAAGTTGAGCTCAGGTGTGACCTGTTTCCATTGATCATCCTTGAGATGTTTCTGCAACTTGATTGGAGTCCACCTGTGGTAAATTCAGTTGATTGGACATGATGTGGAAAGGCACACACCTGTTTATATAAGGTTCACAGTGCATGTCAGAGCAAATTGTCTGTAGAGCGCAGAGACAAGATTGTGTCGAGGCACAGATCTGGGGAAGGGTTCCAAAAAATGTCTGCAGCATTGAAGGTCCACAGTGGCCTCCATCAATCTTAAATGGAAAAAGTTTAAACCATCAAGACTCTTCCTAGAGCTGGCCACCTGGCCAAATGGGGGAGAAGGGCCTTGGTCAGGGAGGTGACCAAGAACCCGATGGTCACTTTGACAGAGCTCTAGAGTTCCTCTGTGGAGATGGGAGAACCTTCCAGAAGGACAACCATCTCTGCAACACTCCACCAATCAGGCCTTTATGGTCGATTTCCCAGACAGAAGCCACTCCTCAGTAAAAGGCACATGAGAGTCTGTTTTGGAGTTTGCCAAAAGGCACCTGAAGACCCTCAGACCATGAGAAACAAGATTGTCTGGTCTGATGAAACCAAGATTGAACTCTTTGGCCTGAATGCCAAGCTTCATGTCTGGTGGTGGCAGCATCATGCTGTGGGGATGTTTTTCAGCGGCAGGGACTGGGAGACTAGTCAGGATCAAGGCAAAAATGAACGGAGCAAAGTACAGAGAGATCCTTGATGAAAACCTGCTCCAGTGTAGTCCGGACCACAGACTGGGGCGAAGGTTCACCTTCCAAAAGGACAACGACCCTCGGCACACAGCCAAGATTAAGCAGAAGTGGCTTCGGGACAAGTTTCTGTATGTTCTTGAGTGGCCCACCCAGAACCCGGATTTAAACCCGATCTCTGGAGAGACCTGAAAATAGTTGTGCAGCAACACTCCCCATCCAACCTGGCAGAGCTTGAGAGGATCTGCAGAGAAGAATGGGAGAAACTCCCCAAATACAGGTGTGCCAAGCTTTTAGCGTTATATCCAAGAATACTCGATGCTGCCAAATGTGCTTCAACAAAGTACTGAGTAAAGGGTCTGAATACCTATGTAGATATGATATTTCAGTTTATTTTTATTAAATTAGCAAAAAAATCTAAACCTGATTTTGCGTTGTCATTATTGTGTGTAGATTGATGAGGCAAATGTATTTAGAATAAGGCTGTAATGTAACAAAGGTAGGATGTCCACATGTTGCATACAGAACTCTAGACTACACTGGCTGTTACTGGCCCAAGTAAGCAGTGGCCTGCAGAGACAGAAGGCAATGGAGAGAGGGAAGGGGAGAGAGAGGTAGAGAGAGAAATGGAGGTAGAGAGGGGACAAGATGTAATAATACATTTGAGGAAACAAAAAAACACAAGGTAAAGATAAGGGGGGGGGGGGGTGCGAGAGAAGGGGTGCCATGATAGAGAGAGGGGACAAACTGTTGAACAACCATTAGAGTCTAAGTCAGGCTGCCTTGAGAGTTTTGGCGAGGAGGGAAGGTACAGATTGAGGAAGGGAGGAAGAGAGAGAGTGTGAGAGAACCGATAGCGGAAGGTCAAACTGTTTGGCCAAATTGTGAGAGGAAGCCAGGGAGAGAAGGAGTCAGAGGAAGCCAGGGAGAGAAGGAGAGAGGGAGACAGGGAGAGAAGGAGACAGAGGAAGCCAGGGAGAGAAGGAGACAGAGGGAGCCAGGGAGAGAAGGAGACAGAGGTAGCCAGGGAGAGAAGGAGACAGAGGGAGCCAGGGAGAGAAGGAGACCGAGGGAGCCAGGGAGAGAAGGAGACCGAGGGAGCCAGGGAGAGAAGGAGACAGAGGGAGCCAGGGAGAGAAGGAGACAGAGGGAGCCAGGGAGAGAAGGAGACAGAGGAAGCCAGGGAGAGAAGGAGACAGAGGAAGCCAGGGAGAGAAGGAGACAGAGGGAGCCAGGGAGAGAAGGAGACAGAGGGAGCCAGGGAGAGAAGGAGGCAGAGAGGTAGAGAGGGGGGAGGAAGGGAGGCAGGGACAGAGGGAGGCAGAGAGGGAGAGAAGTAGAGAGGGGGGAGGAAGGGAGAGAAGTAAAGACGGGGAAGGGAGGGAGCCAGGGTGGCAGTATAGCCCCCAGAGGTGATGATGTACGTGTTGTGTAAATAGATGGGGCCTGGGGTCTATTTATAAAGTCATCTGGAGTGGTCCTTAGCTGGGGTTAGCACAGACCTCCCTTCCTGACACACACATACACGCATGCACACACACAAATGAACGCACGCACTCACGCATGCTGAGGATTTGTAGTTTTTCTATTTGTGTTAATTGGTATACAATTCAGTCTGCCCACTATCAACCAATAAATGCTGCTACGTAACGGGTAGCATTGGCTTAGCATTCAATTAGGGGTCAAGTCCACATAGGCTACTGACAGGCTAACAGCATGGCATGGTTGGGTCTGTGGGCTATTAGGGTAACATTCAGGGAGGTCATTTTTCATCTGTTGGCATCATTCTCAGTGACAGAAATGGGACAGGTCCAGAGTTCCTTCTACAGCTAGGATGCAGTGGTCTGTCGTTTTGTATCTGCTACAGGGTATAGTTATTGTACTCAGAGGGACAGTTGTTAGATATTACTGCACTTGTTAGATATTACTGCACTTTGTTAGATATTACTGCACTTTGTTAGATATTACTGCACTGTCAGAACTAGAGGTACAAGCATTTCGCTACACTCGCATTAACATCTGCTAACCATGTGTATGTGACCAATAACATTGGATTTTATTTTATTTGAAGCATACAGGGTGTAGGTCAAAGGTCAAGGAGGCAGATCTCTCCACAGCAGGTTATTATGTTTGTCAGTTGTTGCTAAGGTGGTGACACAACTTTAAAAGGAGCCTGTCCTGTAGTTAGGTGTTGGGGTCAGTTTTAGCTGACATCAGCAGTGTAATGATGGTGCCTGATTGACCTGCTTCTAATGAAACACCCTGATAAGCTCTTATTCCTAACGTGGGTGAAGAGGGTAGACAGGGGCCATATGAGATTGAATACTGAGCTTGGAACCGCCAGGGTATTAGGTATTATTTATTGCTAATGGTAGCCAAGTGTGTGTGTGTGTGTGTGTGTGTGTGTGTGTGTGTGTGTGTGTGTGTGTGTGTGTGTGTGTGTGTGTCTGTGTCTGTGTCTGTGTGTGTGTGTGTGTGTGTGTGTGTGTGTGTGTGTGTGTGGAGGAGGAGGGGTGGAGATGTAAAGTTGGATTCAATCCACATCTTTAGTTCCAGTACTGGCTTCATCCTATGAAATGTATTCTAAAATGAACACCAGTCAGGTAGGTTTCAGACCTGGTCATAGCACCATTTCTGCTATTTCTTTGGTTAACTGATGTTCTTAATGGTTTGGACAAGAAGAAACACTGTGCGGCCCTTTTTATTGATATGTCTAAAGCCTTCGACACAATTACTTACTCAGAGGCTTTCATCAATTGGCCTGGACCAGGCTGCGTGTAGCTGGTTTGGAAATTATTTAAAGGACAGAACAGAGTGTATTTACTGATGGTGTTAAATCAGGTTTTCTGGACGTAACAAAGCGTGTCCCACAGGGATCGATTCTTGGTCCAGTTCTTTTCACTATTTATATTAACAATATTAGTTTATCTGTAAAAAAAAAAAATTGAAATGACTTTCACCTGTATATAGCTGACACTGTGGTGAATGCTTTTGCCCTCACAGCTGACACTGTGGTGAATGCTTTTGCCCCCACAGCTGACACTGTGGTGAATGCTTTTGCCCCCACAGCTGACACTGTGGTGAATGCTTTTGCCCCCACAGCTGACACTTTGGTGAATGCTTTTACCCCCACAGCTGACACTGTGGTGAATGCTTTTGCCCCCACAGCTGACCAGCCTCTGTCAAAGCTTCATTCTGTCTCTACTACCCTGTAGAAGGCCTTTGTTGAACTGATATTGGTAATTAATGCAGGTAAAACCAAGTATATGTTATTTCCCAAAATGTATCTGCTGCATACGTACTTTGGATGGTGCCTCATTGAACGTGTCCCTGCTTATGACTATTTGGGTAACTGGATTGATGAAAAGCTCTATTTCAAAAAGCATGTTGATGAGTTAGTTAAGAAATTAATTATTATTTCAATAATGAACAGGTCCGGTCTTTTGTTTAATAGCAGAAAACAAATAATCCAGGCAACATTCAATCCGGTTATTGACTATGGCAATAATAATATAATAATAATAATAATAATAAATCCAGCTGCCACTGTATTGAAGCCATTGTACACAGTTTATCATAGCACATTGCGCTTTATTACGGGCGATAGGTTCAGTACACATCATTGCATTTTGTATCAGAAAGTAAGCTGGCCCTCTTTGAAGTCTCATAGATTAATGCATAGACGCGGTAAAATGGTCAATCAAAATCGACAAAACAATTGAATTACTATGAAATCGTGTGAGGGAAAGGGCCGTGGGAGAAAGATCCCAAATTCTCTCATTGCTCCCCAGCAAAATTAGCCTACATTTAGGCTATTGTGTATATGACATCTCACACTATGATGGGGTAAAAATCTGAGTATAAAGCTTGTATGGATGCCAACCCCAACACATGTTCATGTCATCGTCACCAATCAACTTCGTTACAGTTACAAATGACTTTGACTACCACCACCGATGTCTGTATGCTAGCTATGCTATCCAGCTTATACGAACAGGAGTTAGCATTTAGCACTCACTTCTTCTGAACCTGAAAAGGGATCACTTCTAAATGTTATGCACGAAAAACAAACAAATATATCCAAATCGGACTTAAGTAACCACATTGTGGGCATGTTACAATATATAAATCATGACAAATCTGAACAATATCCACTTTGTTAGTTCAGATTTTTTGATTGTGCGCCAATCTGGTCTGCGTTCCATTGACTCCTTTACCGCATATAGCTCTTTCAGTCTATAAAGCACTCTTGCATTAACTTCTGCCATACCTTACCAACCTTCAGACGTATAAGTTACCAGACCCAGACTCAGGGATAGCTAACCTCTTTTTTTGTCCTCTCATGGAAAATGATCTCCAAAAGTCCTTAAAGTTGCCAGATTTGAGAGGACATTTTTTACTGAAGAATGTGCTTGTTGATTGCTTTTCGTGTTTTGTGTTTGCTTTTCATGTATTGATGTGTATATAGATATGTATAGTAAAACTGTTGTTTATTGATGTGTATATAGATATGTATAGTGAAACTGTTGTCACGCCCTGACCTTAGTTATCTTTGTTTTCTTTATTATTTGATTAGGTCAGGGTGTGACAAGGGTGCTTTGTTTAGTTTTTGTATTGTCTAGGGGTGTTTGTATGTCTAGGGGTGTTTACTTGTCTAGGTGTTTGTATGTCTATGGTTGCCTAGATTGGTTCTCAATCAGAGGCAGCTGTTTATCGTTGTCTCTGATTGGGGACCATATTTAGGTAGCCATATTCCTTGGTTATTTTGTGGGTTGTTATTCTATGTTTAGTTGCCTGGGGCCTGTTGCACAAAAGTAGAATTAAGACATCCGGGATAAATGACTCAGCTGAGCTCAATGAAGCCAAAACATGTGCGTCCAGGCTTAATTGGTTGCACAAAGACCAAGCCAGGATGAGCAGACACGGATTCATTAAGCCAGGTGAAACCAATCCTGGATAGGTGCGCGCTCACGGCTCACTCAAATAGACCCCGCCACAGATCACAGATTAACTGATTTACCATGGCAACTAGAGCCGCGTACTTTTCCCCGTCGGAAGCACAAATCCTCATGGAGGCATACTAGGAGGTAAAAGATATAATTAAGAAGAAAGGCAACACCGCCACAGTGATAAAGCAAAGAGAAAAAGCGTGGCAAAGTATTGCAGACCGCCTGAATGCGTAAGTAGTGCACAATTACACACTCACCGCTCCGCTGAAACATCACAATTACAATTCAAATATTTAATTCACATCTCCAAAAATGCAGTTGTACTGTAATTATGAAACGGTTAAACTTTTAATTGAAATGCACTGCAGATATGAGTGAAATTGTGTAAAGTAACTCCATCACACTGTATAAAGCTATGATAAATTTTTTGATATTTTTACTGAAAACAAGACAAAAATACCAAGTAATTTTTTGCAGTGTGACTCCATTAAATGTGTGTGTGTGTGTGTGTGTGTGTGTGTGTGTGTGTGTGTGTGTGTGTGTGTGTGTGTGTGTGTAGATTAAACATGAACGGGCCAAAACGGACATGGCAGCAGGTCAAAATCAAATACAAGAACATTCTGCAGAATGGTATGGTCCCTGACTAATATTTAACAAAGCACAAGCATATATTGTACCCAGAAGGTGCCTGCTCACACATTGTCTGTACTGTTTTAGCAGTGAAAAAGAATACCCACAGACAAGGCACGGGTGGTGGGTCACCAAAGGCTGACCTTACCCCAGCAGAGGACATGGCCTTGGAGCTAAATAAAGGCAGGCCCGTCTTAGAGGGGATCCCTGGGGGGAAAGAGACGAGCATAGGTTCCTCCCAAGATGCCACCCGCTTCATTCAAGGTATGTCCTTCCATCTCTACATGGGATACAACCACATTCATATTGAATCAATTTGGACTGTCTGACTTTGGTTTACCTATTGCCTTGCAGTGTCTGGCAGCACTGTGTTCCTGTTAGAGCCACCAGCACAAGCACCAGACGATGCTGATCCAGTGAGTACTCCATCAAAGGCATACTGTAGGCCTGGCATGTCTTGTCTACTAGCTTCAATATGAATCCGATTAAATGTGATAGGGTGAAGGCCCCAGTGCAGCAGCAACAGCACATGATGGAGACGATGATGAGGAGGAGACCATCTCTCTGGATTCCAGAAGGCATGAGGTATCATGTTAAGACTGTGAAAGTACTATTTACTCTACAATGGTGAGGAGTCCTCATCAAAATCAAAAAATCTAATTTCTTTTACAGGACCCAGATGCTATACAGTGGGAAAACCAGCCTGGCAACATAGTGCGTATTAATAAAAGGACACCACATCCTGCCAAATTCCAGCTGCGCTAATTGTATTGTGTTCACAGAGCTCACAAGCTATCAGAAAGTTGTATGGCAACCACCTCCGGCGCCAAATAGAACTGGCAGACATAGACATTCAGTACAAGAAGAAAAAGATGGAAAATCTTGCACTGGAGTCCGAAATAAAAAAGAGGACAATTAGGAAACTGGACCTTGAAATAAAAAAACTTGAGAGGGAGGTGAGATATGCCTTCAATGTACACTGTATGCTAACTGTAACACAAATGTATTAATCATTATTTTTCTTTCCTCCCCCAGCTCCAAGAAGATGACACAGCTCAAAATAAAAATTAGGTATATTCTCGTAAAGTCAAGTGAGCCATGACATATGAGCTCTTATTGTGAGCACACAGGACGGTGGCATCTTTCTAAGGTTTTTTTTATTTTCCCAGCAATCAGTACAACCAAGTCATCGTTATAAGGCATCGCCCTCTTTTGCCCACCCCCCCAGCACCAGGTGTGGCCACTAGCCTATATGAAGGCCCAAAATTGTGTGTTCCTTTCTGCTCTGACAATGGCATGCCCATTCGTGCGAGATGTGGTGGATGAAGAAGCACTTGTGCTGAGGAGAGCCTTCAGGCGAGAAAGGGTCTTCAGGGACCGGTTGGACCCACTGGCCTTCCCTGATGACCATCTATATGAAAGATACAGGTTTTCTGCAGATGGCATCAGGTATCTATGCAGACTACTGGGTCCCAGGATTAAGCACCGCACTGCACGGAGCCATGCACTGAGTGTGGAGCAAATGGTTTGTGTGGCCTTGCGCTTTTTTGCTAGTGGAGCCTTCCTGTACTCAGTGGGGGATGCAGAACAGCTGAACAAGGCCACAATTTGCCGCACAATAAGGAGTGTGTGTCTGGCTATCAAAGCATTAGCAGATGTCTTCATCTCCTTCCCTGGCCACAGAAGACTCTGTGACATCAAAGAGGAGTTCTATAGGATTGCAGGTAAGAGGATCTACAAATTACAGGACAACTGTTAACACATAGTAGGATACTCATTACTTTGTGTGACAGGTTTCCCCAATGTCATTGGTGCAGTGGACTGCACACACATAAGGATAAAAGCCCCCTCAGGTGCCCATGAGGCCGATTTTGTGAATAGGAAATCCTTTCACAGCATTAATGTTCAGGTGAACATAACTTTTTGATATTGTCCATTGACGAACACTCTGCATTGCCAGTGATGTGCATTGATTGGTGTAATATTCCTCATCTTATGATTTCAGATGGTCTGCAATGCTGACTGTGTGATCAGCAATGTTGTGGCAAAATGGCCTGGCTCAGTCCATGACTCCAGAATCTTTCGGGCCTCTGAAATCTATCAGTGCCTATCACAAGGTAAGCCACACAACCCCTATTTATAACCATCATGGCTGTGTCAAGAATATCACTGTGTTTATGAGGTAGTAATGATGAGATTTTGTGTTGACAGGTGAATTCTCTGGTGTGTTGCTGGGAGACAGGGGGTATGGCTGCCAGCCTTTTCTCCTGACACCTTTCACAGACCCCCAGGAAGCACAGCAGGCCTACAACCATGCCCATGCCAGGACCAGGGCCAGAGTTGAAATGACCTTTGGCCTCCTGAAGGCACGCTTTCACTGCCTTCACAAATTAAGGGTCAGCCCTGTTAGGGCATGTGATATTACTGTGGCTTGTGCTGTCCTCCACAATGTGGCCTGCCTGAGGAAGGAGAGGGCCCCCAGAGTGCCACCAGCCATGGACTGGGACAATCCGGCAATCTTCCCTGATGACGACAGTGGTCGGCTGCTGAGGGACCAATATGTGTTGAATTATTTTAGTTAGTATGTGTGCTTTCAATTTTGGTTAAATATGTCCTGCGGTGGCAGAGGAATTTGGGTTTTTTTGGGTTCGTTTTTTGACGAATTTGGCCTCTTATGATGTTTGTGCGGTATACTGTGTGTAATACAAGGCTGCAGGGAGGCTACTGCATCCATTCATTTGTCTGTTCAGTTGATGTGTATGGATTTGTCCTGCATTTATTTTAGTGTGCAGACATGCAGGGTGTGTTATATACAGACCTTTGAATGTGTATGTATCATTTTGTATAATATGCTTGGATTCTGTGCTTTCCATCTTGTAGAGTCACTGTGACTTCAGTTTCGAAAGGAGCTGATGGTTTACCTGCTTTGTTTTGTCCTTATTCAATAAAGGAACATAATGTTACACATTGTGTTTTTATATTCATATGGAATGTGTATTTGTTTATATGACAGAGTACTAGGGCCACACTGAAGAAAAAGGATAAAGTCATAAATTTATGAGGCTGGTTCTTTCTGCAGAAAAGCTACATATTGTTTTTACAGTTTTGATACTTATGACAATGTGATACTTAATATTCTGGCACATCAGCATGTCTTTGTTTATGAAACCATACTGAAGTACAATTTCACGAAATGCCCCACATCTGTCATTTTAACAACTGTCCTCCTTTAAAACAACTGGTTACAATATTATGACTTGTGTTTTTTTCCCCTCTGTGGCCCTAATATTCTATCATTTTATATATAGCCTTATAGTCTATGGGAAACTGTAAATTATCTAATGATAGCAACATCATCTAAAAATCATTTTTTATCCAAAATCATTGAAATTAATGATCACAAACGTTTAAATAATGACAGTGGGTCTAGTTATATGTGATAACAATGTATAGTGAGCAGTGAAATAACTATTGGTTTCCATTTGTGGTGACTGCTGACTGACATTAGGGATGAGATTAAATAGATCCTGGAATTTAGCCTGGTCTGGAGCAGGCTAGCTCCACAGAATAAATCTCCATGGTAATTTATACCATAACATATCCTCCTGCCCCCTATCCATCTTTAGTGCAACCGGATTACGGATCAATTGAGCCAGGATCACCAAGATATCCTGGCTTAATCCCTTATCCTAGTTTTGTGCAACAGGCCCCTGTTCTGCACTAGCCATATTGCTTCACGGTTCGTTTTGTTGTTTTGTTTAGTTCTGTACAGTGTTCTCTCTTTTATTAAAGCGCTATGTTCCCTTCACCACGCTGTGCCTTGGTCTCCTCATTATGACAACCGTGACAACTGTTGTTTATTGATGTGTATATAGATATGTATAGTAAAACTGTTGTTTATTGATGTGTATATGGATATGTATAGTAAAACTGTTGTTTATTGATGTGTATATGGATATGTATAGTAAAACTGTTGTTTATTGATGTGTATATAGATATGTATAGTGAAACTGTTGTTTATTGATGTGTATATAGATATGTATAGTAAAACTGTTGTTTATTGATGTGTATATAGATATGTATAGTGAAACTGTTGTTTATTGATGTGTATATAGATATGTATAGTAAAACTGTTGTTTATTGATGTGTATATAGATATGTATAGTGAAACTGTTGTTTATTGATGTGCTTGACAAATCATCCTTGTAAATAAGAATTAGTTCTTAATTGACTTACTTGTATAAATAAAGGTGAAATTTCAAAAAATGTAAACAGTCAAAAAGAAACAAAAATAGCTTCTTAGCAAAGAGCCATTTCTGGTTGGGGAGCCGACAATGAAAAAGCTGTTATTGGCAGAGAGGTTTGGATTGCACATCAATCAACATTTTTGTAAATGTGCCAGATATAGCCAGCTAGCTAATTGTTAACTGGAGAGCCTTGGCAGGTAGATGCAACAAAAAAAAGCATTGTAAACATTTCACATAAAAATTCAACATTTTTAAAACATTCGGAAAGTATTCAGATTCATTGACTTTTTCCACATTTTGTTACATTACAGCCTTAATCTAAAATTTATTAAATTGTTTTTTTTTCTCATCAATCTACACACAATACCGCAAAATGACAAAGCAAAAACAGTTTTTAAGAATTTGAAAAAAATTGAAATATCACATCTACATAAGTATTCAGACCCTTTACTCAGTACTTTGTTGAAGCACCTTTGGCAGCGATTACAGCCTCGAGTCTTCTTAGGTATGACACTACAAGCTTGGCACACCTGTATTTGGGGAGTTTCTCCCATTCTTCTCTGCAGATCCTCATAAACTCTGTCAGGTTGGATGGGGAGCATTGCTGCACAGCTATTTTCAGGTCTCTCCAGGGATGTTCGATCTGGATCAAGTCCGGGCTCTGGCTGGGCCACTCAAGGACATTCAGAGACTTGTCCTGAAGCCACTCCTGCATTGTCTTGGTTGTCCTGTTGGAAGATGAATCTTCACCCTAGTCTGAGGTCCTGAGCGCACTGGAGCAGGTTTTCATCAGGGATCTCTCTGTACTTTGCCTCGATCCTGACTAGTCTCCCAGTCTCTGCCGCTGAAAAACATCCCCACAACATGATGCTGCCACCACCATGCTTCACTGTAGGGATGGTGCCGGGTTTCCTCCAGACGTGACGCTTGGCATTCAGGCCAAAGAGTTCAATCTTGGTATCATCAGACCAGAGAATCTTGTTTCTCATGGTCTGAGTCTTTAGGTGCCTTTTGGCAAACTCCAAAGCGGGCTGTCATATGCCTTTTACTGAGGAGTGGCTTCCGTCTGGCCACTCTACCATAAAGGCCTGATTGGTGGAGTGCTGTAGAGAAGGTTGTCCTTCTGGATGGTTCTCCCATCTCCACAGAGGAACTCTAGAGCTCTGTCAGAGTGACCATCGGGTTCTTGGTCACCTCCCTGACTAAGGCCCTTCTCCTCCGACTGCTCAGTTTGGCCGGGCGGCCAGCTCTATGAAGAGTCTTGGTGGTTCCAAATTTCCAAAGAATTATGAAGGCCACTGTGTTCTTGGGGACCTTTAACGCTGCAGACATTGTTTGGTACCCTTCCCCAGATCTGTGCCTCGACACAATCCTGTCTCGGAGCTCTACGGACAATTCCTTCAACCTCATGGCTTGATTTTTGCTTTGACATGCACTGTCAACTGTGCCTTTCCAAATCGTGTCCAATCAATTTAATTTACCACAGATGGACTCCAATCAAGTTGTAGAAACATCTCAAGGATGATCAATGGAAACAGGATGCACTTGAGCTCAATTTTGAGTCTCATAGCAAAGGGTTTGAATACTTATGTAAATAAGGTATTTCTGTTTGAGTTTTTATACATTTGCAAAAAAAATGAAAACCTGTTTTTGCTTTGTCATTATGGGGTATTGTGTGTAGATTGCTGTGGTTTTTTTATTCAATCAATTTTAGACTAAGGCAGTAATGTAACAAAATGTAGAAAAAGTAAAGGAGTCTGAATACTTTCCGAAGGCTCTGTATATGGTGTCGACAGTGTTCCACAGAGATGCTGGCCCATGTTGACTCCAATGCTTCCCACAGTTGTGTCAAGTAGGCTGGATGTCCTTTGGGTGGTAGACCATTCTTGATACACACGGGATACACACACCAGCAGCATTGCAGTTCTTGACACACTCAAACCGGTGCGCCTGGCACCTACTACCATACCCCGTTCAAAAGCACTTCAATATTTTGTATTGTCCATTGGCACACATACACAATCCATGTCTCAATTGTCTCAAGGCTTAAAAATCCTTATTTAACCTCTCCTCCCCTTCATCTACATTGATTAAAGTGGATTTAACAAGTGGCATCAATAAGGGATCATCTTTCACCTGGATTCACCTGGTCAGTCTATGTCATGGAAAGAGCAGGTGTTCTTAATGTTTTATATACTCAGTGTATATTATATTTAATGAATTATAAACATTTCGGTAACCAAACATTCTAAATTAATGGGGGAATATGTTGGGATTAACAGTAACTTCACTGATGAATATATATTTCACGGGGCATTGATAAACATTGACAAATTGACACAATTAAATAAATAGTGTGCAAGTATTGGCGGGAGTCAGTGGCAATTGTAACGTCCTGACCAGAGTTCTTATGTGTTTTGCTTGTTTAGTGTTGGTCAGGACGTGAGCTGGGTGGGAATTCTATGTTGTGTGTCTAGTTCGTCTGTTTCTGTGTTCAGCCTAATATGGTTCTCAATCAGAGACAGCTGTCAATCGTTGTCCCTGATTGAGAATCATATATAGGTGGCTTGTTTTGTGTTGGGGATTGTGGGTGGTTGTTCCTGTGTCAGTGTTGGTGCTACACGGGACTGTGACGGTTAGTGTGTTTTGTCAGTTTGTATAGTGTCTTGTTTTGTTTTATTAAATTCATTATGTCTAATTACCACGCTGCACATTGGTCCTCTGATCCTTCTCGCCTCTCCTCGTCTGAGGAGGAGGACGACATAGACTGCCGTTACAGCAATAGAGGAGAGAGATGTGCCTATAGAGCATCTTCACCACACACCCCTCCCCTTATTCTGGTCTCCACATTTTAAATGATGCTCCAGACACGTTCCTCACACATAAGCAGAAACCGCATAAACATTGTCAGGACGTAGGAGCGTTCCCTTCAACTGAAATCATTGGGGTTGAGTATTTCTAACCATCCCCCTTAAAAGCAAACACTACCCAAACTAATGGGCATGTGACAGCATGGCAGAATGGCTCATTCCAAACGAGCACTGGGTACATGATACATATTGATTAACATGAAATGTCAATTTGGTGAATGTAGATTGGCGGAGCAAATAAAGGAACATCATAGCAGTTGCCCTGAGGCAGATGAACACTTCCCCCCCTAAACACTGTCCACTAATCTTTTGGCAATGCGGTTGCCACAAACTTCCCCGCATGGGCCTTTGTTGAAGCAGGTAAGGGAGCATTCTCTCCCGAATGATGCACAGTGTGTCAGGTTTTGGCCAAGACTGTTCGGGTTTTGGTCACTAGATGTCCCCATTGCACCTTTTTTGTACCTTTTGTTTTTCTTGCTCTAATTATTGTTTGCACCTGTAGGTCATTCCCTTGTTAGTATTTAAACCCTGTGTGTTCCTCAGTTCCTTGCTCAGTGTTTGTAAGTTAGCACCCAGCCCCAGCCTTGTTTTATACAGATATTTCTCTTGTTGGATTTTCCAGAGGTTCTCTGGTTTAGTTCTTGTGTATTATTTGAGTAGTCTTTTGAGGTTTGTTTTTCCCTGCTGTTTTTTACCACTTTGTGGAGTTTCTTTTGTATTTTGGAGGATTTCCATTTTGTGCCTCTTGGCTTTATTTTTGGACATTGTGGATTTAGTTTCTTTGCCTGAAGATTTTGTTCTTTAATTAAACCACCATCTCTAGTACTGCTGTGTCTGCCTCATCTTCTGGGTTCTGACGATTATTAGTGACTGTTTCTCGCACCGGGTCCTGACAGAAACACTGAGCCTTTATAATGAACCCAGAGGCAGCCAGTACCCAGGATTTTTTTTCCATGCTGTCCCACCACGAGGGGACTGTCCAACGCCACGAAGCTGCTCTGGTTCAGCAAGAGGCCTTAATGGCTAGACATTCTCAACTTCTGTCAGAGATGCTGACTTCCATAAAGCAGATTTCGGATCGACTTTCCCCGGCAACCGCTTCTGCTCCAGTTCATCCGATTCAAGTGCCCCTGGCAGTTAACCCCCTGGCTGAACCTCGTCTGCCGCCTCCCCAACGGTTCTCAGGGGAGCCTGGGTTAACCCCCTAGCCTGGGCTACTGCTGTGTGGGATGCCCAAAGTCCCTGCTGTGCCAGCTACTCTACCTTTGCTGAAGAATTCAAGCGAGTGTTTCAAGGTCCTACCAACGGCCCTGACTCAGCCAAACAGCTCCTGACTCTCCGCCAAGGTCGGCGCAGCGTGACGGACTATGCCATCCAGTTCCGCACTGTGGCAGCAGCAAGTGGCTGGAACGACGAGGCGCTCACAGTGTGTTTTTTGAAGGGTCTTTCTGACACCATCCAAGATGAACTGGCCACTCGGGAACCACCGGACAACCTCGAGTCCCTTATCAAGTTGGCTTCACGCATAGACCAGCGTCTGAGAGAGAGAGAACTCAACCGTAGACCGCTCACCCTAGCTCCTATCGGTTCCAGCTCCGAGTCTCCACCTTTATCCTCGCTGGCTCCACCAGAACCCATGCAGGTTGGACGCATCTCCCAGGCTGAGAGAGACCGCCGGATGAGGGAGCGATGCTGTCTATATTGCGGCAAACCGGGCCATTTCCGCTCCACGTGTCCCGGGCTCCAGGGAAACGCACTCTCCCGTGCAGGCCTGGGAGGACTGTAACGGGAAACATAACCTCCTCCCATCCATCCAACTCCCGCCTGCTCATTCCAGTTACCCTTTCCTGGGACGACCACGAGTTTTCTCTTCAAGCCTTGGTAGACTCTGGAGCCGCAGGTAACTTCATGGATGGGGTCTGGGCGAAAGAGAATGGCGTTCCTTCTGAACCTCTGAGTGACCCCATAAGGGTTACTACGTTGGATAGAAGCCCTTTGGGATCTGGACTTGTTACTCGTGCCACTACCCCCTTGCGACTTTCAGTTTCCCAACACCAGGAAGTGATGAACTTTCATCTGATCTCCTGTTCCGAGTTCCCTCTCGTCCTTGGTTATCCCTGGCTTCACAGCCATAACCCTCACATCGACTGGTCTGTGGGCACTATCAAGCAGTGGGGTCCTACGTGCCAAGCCACTTGTATCTTCCCGAGTTCCCCTTCCGAGTCTCTAGAATCCATCGACCTGTCCCGAGTTCCCGAGTGTTACCATGACCTCAAACTGGTATTTAGCAAACAGAGGGCCACCAAACTACCACCCCATAGACCTTACGATTGCACCATCGACCTGTTTCCGGGGACCTGCCCTCCCAGGGGTCGGATCTTTTCCCTTTCTCCTCCCGAACGAGCTGCTATGGATACCTACATCAAGGACGCTCTGGCAGCAGGCCTCATGCGTCCATCTACCTCGCCGGCGGGAGCAGGGTTTTTCTTTGTGGCCAAGAAAGACGGTGGATTACGACCTTGCATCGACTACCGGGGACTCAATGCCATAACCGTCCGTAACCGCTACCCGCTACCCCTTATGGCCACAGCCTTTGAGCTGCTCCAGGAAGCAGTTGTCTTCACTAAGCTTGACCTGCGGAACGCATACCATCTTGTGCGGATCAAACCCGGGGACGAGTGGAAGACCGCTTTCAACACGCCTACTGGTCACTACGAATACTCTGTGATGCCCTTCGGCCTGACCAACGCTCCGGCTGTGTTCCAAGCGCTCATAAACGATGTGCTTAGGGATATGCTTAACATCTTTGTGTTTGTTTACTTGGATGACATCCTCATCTTTTCGAGCTCCCTTCAAGAACACACTAAGCATGTCAGACAAGTGCTCAAACGCCTCCTAGACAGCCATTTGTACGTTAAGCCGGAAAAGTGTGAATTCCATTCCTCTCGAGTACAATTCCTGGGATTTATAGTGGAACCCGGTCGAGTCCAGATGGACCCCAAGAAGGTAGGGGCGGTAGCGGATTGGCCCACCCCCAAGTCCGTTAAGGAAGTTCAGCGTTTCCTGGGCTTCACCAACTTTTACCGCAAGTTCATCAAGAACTTCAGCTCGGTGGCAGCCCCTCTCTCAGCTGTAACCAAGGGTGGCAACACAAGGTTTCTGTGGGGAAGAGAAGCTGAGACGGCCTTCCAAGGACTCAAGCAGCGCATCCTCTCTGCTCCCATCCTGACACTACCAACGGCGGATGAACCTTTTGTGGTGGAGGTAGACGCATCAGAGGTTGGGGTTGGAGCTGTCCTGTCTCAGAGGGGTGAAGACAAGAAGCTTCATCCTTGCGCCTTCTTCTCTCACCGGCTTACCCCGGCCGAGAGGAATTACGATGTGGGGGATCGTGAACTCCTAGCGGTTAAGATGGCATTGAAGGAATGGAGACACTGGCTCGAGGGGGCTTCTCAACCGTTTCAAGTGCTTACGGACCACAAAAATCTGGAGTATATCCAGCAGGCGAAGCGGTTGAACTCCAGACAAGCTCGATGGTCTCTTTTCTTCAGCCGATTTCAGTTTATCCTCACCTATAGACCCGGGTCGAAGAATCTCAAACCGGACGCCTTGTCACGAATCTACTCTCCTGCCATTCGAGAAGATACTGACATGACTGTCCTTCCGGCCGCTAAGATCGTGGCTCCGATCTCGTGGCAAGTGGAGGATACCGTGAAACAAGCTCAAGCCATCGAACCGGGCCCTGGAGGAGGTCCTGCTAATCGGTTGTTTGTTCCCAAGGCAGCAAGGTCCCAAGTCCTTCTGTGGGGGCACTCCTCTCGCCTCACCTGTCACCCGGGCGTAGGTCGCACCTTGGAGTTCATCCAGCGTAAGTTCTGGTGGCCCACCATAAAAGAAGACGTTGCCACTTTCGTCAAGGCCTGTTCCGTGTGCTGCCAGGGCAAATCTTCTCACCTCCGCCCTCAAGGACTCCTTCACCCTCTATCTATTCCCCACAGACCCTGGTCCCATATCTCGTTGGACTTTATTACTGGCCTTCCTCCGTCCCATGGTAATACTACGATCCTAGTCATCATCGACAGGTTTTCTAAGGCGGCCAGGTTTGTTCCCTTGACCAAATTACCTTCTGCCAAGGAAACAGCTGAGTTGGTGATTAACCATGTGTTCCGAGTCTTTGGGATTCCGCAAGATATGGTTTCCGACAGAGGTCCCCAGTTCGCCTCAAGGTTTTGGAAGGCCTTCTGCCAACTCATAGGGGCCACGGCCAGTTTATCTTCAGGGTACCATCCGGAGTCCAATGGCCAAACTGAGAGGATGAATCAGGAGCTGGAAACCACCCTCAGATGCATGGTTTCCAACAACCCGTCCACATGGTCATCCTTCATTGTTTGGGCCGAGTACGCGCACAACACCTTGTGCTCCTCCTCCACTGGTATATCCCCGCATGAGTGTCAGTTTGGCTATGCGCCTCTATTGTTCCCGGACCAGGAGGCAGAAGTCAGAGTGCCTTCAGCCTCGAGGTTCATCAGACGCTGTCGGCTTACGTGGAAGAAGGCACGTCTTAATCTTCTGCGTTCCTCTCAGCAGTACCAACGACAAGCCAACAGACGTCGCCGTCCCGGTCCTACCCTGTACCCCGGCCAGAGAGTATGGCTCTCAACTAAGAACTTACCACTACGGGTGGAGTCTCTCAAGCTGTCCCAGAGGTTCATCGGTCCCTTTAAGATTGCCAGGAGAGTCAATCCCGTTACTTTTCGCCTGCACTTACCCAGATCTCTTAAGATCAATCCAACATTTCACATTTCTTTATTAAAACCTGTTGTTTTTTCTCCCCTTATCCCGGCAGGCAGACCTCCCCCTCCGCCCCGTGTCATCGGTGGCCAGTCGGCTTATACCGTCCACCGGATACTGGATTCCCGCCGGGTGCAGCGGTCCTGGCAGTATCTGGTGGACTGGGAAGGCTACGGTCCCGAGGAGCGCTCCTGGGTTCCTGCCAAGGACATACTGGACCCTGACCTCATTCGTCAGTTCAGGACCCTCCACCCTGAGAAGGCTGGTAGGAACGTCAGGAGCCGTTCCTAGGAGGGGGATTCTGTCAGGTTTTGGCCAAGACTGTTCGGGTTTTGGTCACTAGATGTCCCCATTGCACCTTTTTTGTACCTTTTGTTTTTCTTGCTCTAATTATTGTTTGCACCTGTAGGTCATTCCCTTGTTAGTATTTAAACCCTGTGTGTTCCTCAGTTCCTTGCTCAGTGTTTGTAAGTTAGCACCCAGCCCCAGCCCAAGCCTTGTTTTATACAGATATTTCTCTTGTTGGATTTTCCAGAGGTTCTCTGGTTTAGTTCTTGTGTATTATTTGAGTAGTCTTTTGAGGTTTGTTTTTCCCTGCTGTTTTTTACCACTTTGTGGAGTTTCTTTTGTATTTTGGAGGATTTCCATTTTGTGCCTCTTGGCTTTATTTTTGGACATTGTGGATTTAGTTTCTTTGCCTGAAGATGTTGTTCTTTAATTAAACCACCATCTCTAGTACTGCTGTGTCTGCCTCATCTTCTGGGTTCTGACGATTATTAGTGACTGTTTCTCGCACCGGGTCCTGACACAGTGGACACTGGGGTTGTCTCCAGACCCCCCATCAGTGACACAACTTCCATGCCACACCCAGGAACGTGCCTGGGAAAGGGTCAGAGCACACCTTCTCCTTTCCAGGCTCTGGAGAGAGCTCGGTCATAATCAATTCAGTGGTCATAATCAATTCAGTGTCAGACTTACGCCACGTTCAAAACAACTGGGAACTCTGAAAAATACTAGTTCAAATCATGACGTCAGTGATCTTCAGGTCGGAAAGTCGTAGCTCTAGAAAGAGGACCTAGTTCCTAAGGTGGAATTCCGAGTTGGATGAGTATTCAAATAGATTTTTTCCCAGTCGGAGCAGTGGTTTAGTGGTGCCTGGATAAATGGGTATACTCTAATATTGAAACAAAAAAATTAAAACAGCCGCCAGGCGAAGGAAAGGCGCCCTGTGTGAAAAATTCTATGAGAAACAGTGACATACACTCTGAATGACCTAAAATCATGAATCCCATATTGGTCTGTCAGTCAGCCCAACCCAAGCTGTACCGTGCAGAAAGCTAATAGTTGGCCTACTATTGAAACAGATGAACCGAGTCAGAAATTCACAGGTTTCAGAAGTCACACTTTTTTTTCTTCAGAAAAATTGGATGTTCTTAGTCCATAACAATGCTTAAACCACATCAGGAGACCTCTTCTGAGGTCTTGGAAAAATCTCGGAAATGTTGATTTTTAGAGTAGTTACCCTTTAAATCAAGTGTGCAGGCACCTAGCATTATTGTTTGTGGTGTTTCTGTAGCACATGAGATGGAATTTGTAAAATAAATGGCCACTGGATTGACGCAAACAATATCATGGTATCATTCTGCAGTGGGCTAAAGTACTTAGGTAGTAATACTTGAAAGTACTTAAGTAGTTTTTTGGGGCATCTGTACTTTACTATTTATATTTTTTACAACTTTTACTTTTACTTCACTACATTCTTAAAGAAAAGTATGTACTTTTTACTCCATACATTTTCCCTGACACCCAAAAGTACTCGTTACATTTTGAATGCTTAGAAGGACAGGAAAATGGTCCAATTCACACAGTTGTCAAGACAACATCGCTGGTCATGCTTACTGTCTCTGATCTGGCGGACTCACTGAACACAAATGTTTCGTTTGTAAATGATGTCTGAGTGTTGAAGAGTGCCCCTGGCTATCCATACATTTAAACAAATAAAATAACAAGTTGCCGCCTAGTTTGC
Source organism: Salvelinus namaycush (assembly GCF_016432855.1). Classification (NCBI taxonomy): domain Eukaryota; kingdom Metazoa; phylum Chordata; class Actinopteri; order Salmoniformes; family Salmonidae; genus Salvelinus; species Salvelinus namaycush. The sequence continues at coordinate 63,469,750 of NC_052311.1, read as the reverse complement.
TAAATATAAGGAATTTGAAATGATTTATATACTTTTACTTTTGATACTTAAGTATATTCTAGCAATTACATTTACTTTTGATACTTAAGTATATTTAAAACCAAATACATTCAGACTTTTACTCAAGTAGGATTTTACTGGGTGACTTTCACTTTTACTTGAGTCATTTTCTATTAATAAGGTATCTTTACTTTTACTCAAGTATGAAAATTGGGTACTTTTTCCACCACTGTCATTCTGACAGGTCGGCTACTTCGTAGCTAGTTAACATTTCATCTACCGGAAGACAGTTAGACCTATCATTAGCATCGCTGTCATTAATAAACCTGGACGTTTTATTTCATATTATGAGGCATGTCTTATCTTGCTTCAAACTAGCCTATAGCCAAAATCCCACCACAGAAACGTGGAGGCAAGTATTATTATTCTAGCAGCCAAAGGCATTATCCTAATCACATTAGCAACTCATGATAGTTGTTGCATGTTTAAATCCCCCCTCTTTCTAATGGATATTTCCATATCTGTCAATGAAACCGCTTGCGTGTGCGGTGCACATTTTACAACGGTGTTTCCAGCAAAATGCATTTTGGAACATTCACCGGTAGGCCTACTGCCGTGTGTACATTGCTGCGCCTAAAATGTGAATAAATAATAGTTTATCAACATAAACTAAACATTCCGATCTGTTCCATCAACCCTATTAATTGATACGATGTATACATCCACTGCACTACTTTCATAAGTATCAGTGGGGATTAGTGCCGCATTCAAAACTGTGAACTCTGGGGGGAAAAAACTCAAACTGGGAAAAATCGTTTTGAACGGTCATCCAAGTCGAAAACCTCACACCATCATAAGGAAGACACTCCTCAGAGCGCCACCTATAGGAACAGCAGAGGACCAGAAAGGACCGTTCGACCTCCAACTTGACTCCGCCCTTATAAATCAAAATCAAATATTACATCACGTTAATCACAGCCTACCACAGCGATGAGAAACGTTTTTTCCCAGCTTTTTTATGGCAACTTAAAGGAGTCATGCCTCTCTCGATACCTCCTGCTGTACCGGTACCTCCTGTATACAGCCTCTCTCGATGCCTCCTGCTGTACCAGTACCTTCTGTATACAGCCTCTCTCGATACCTCCTGATGTACCGGTACCTCCTGTATACAGCCTCTCTCAATACCTCCTGATGTACCGTTACCTCCTGTATACAGCCTCTCTCGATGCCTCCTGCTGTACCAGTACCTCCTGTATACAGCCTCTCTCAATACCTCCTGCTGTACCAGTACCTCCTGTATACAGCCTCTCTCAATGCCTCCTGCTGTACCAGTACCTCCTGTATACAGCTTCTCTCAATACCTCCTGCTGTACCAGTACCTCCTGTATACAGCCTCTCTCAATGCCTCCTGCTGTACCAGTACCTCCTGTATACAGCCTCTCTTGATGCCTCCTGCTGTACCAGTACCTCCTGTATACAGCCTCTCTCGATGCCTCCTGCTGTACCAGTACCTCCTGTATACAGCCTCTCTCAATGCCTCCTGCTGTACCAGTACCTCCTGTATACAGCCTCTCTCAATACCTCCTGATGTACCGGTACCTCCTGTATACAGCCTCTCTCAATGCCTCCTGCTGTACCAGTACCTCCTGTATACAGCCTCTCTCGATGCCTCCTGCTGTACCAGTACCTCCTGTATACAGCCTCTCTAATGCTATTTTACTGCTGCTTTTTAATTATTTGTTATTTGTATTTTTTCCATTATCAATTTTTTTACTTAACACTTAATTTTCTTAAAACCGCGTTGTTGGTTAAGGTCTTGTAAGTAAGCATTTCACTGTAAGGTCTACCTACACCTGTTGTATTCGGCGCATAAAATAGGATTTGATTTGATTTAACCGCCCCAGCAGCTTAACATAGCCCCACACACCGCGGCGCATTCTGTCTATTGTGCTGACACAAGGCAGCTGAGATATATTTTTTTGCTTCAACCTGTCACTCAGTCATTGTAACTTTTTTGCTATTTTTATATAGTGACATAAAACTAAAACTGAGGGGGCTAAAGTTTGAACTGAGGGGACTAAGCCCCCTTTAGTGCCCTCGTGGAGCCAGGTACACTTGTGGATAACCTAGTTTTGCTGATTTTTCACAAAATCCCTAGGTTTGCATATTGGAAATTTATTTTAAAAGAATACAAGAAAAAGTGTATTAGACAAACATAGAGAAGCAAGACATGTATATAAATACAAACTGGTTTATTCAGATATTTTTACAACATAAAGTGTCATAGAGTGATCATTATAATACAGCCTGTGTGTTGAAGGAGAACTAATTAATGTATTCTCTTAAGAGGCTACCTAGCCCTAAGCACACATGCACACTCACGATCATGTTCAAGCATGCACATACACAGGCAGGTATGACACATGCACGCTCACACACACATAATATTAAGTTGCATTACACTGGAGAGAACTATTACAAGGTAAAACATACAACAATATCAAAATACAGTAGTCTCAATTCTATCAATACAGAGTAAGAAATGTTCAGCAAAATATTCAGAATATCAACCTCTATAAAGCAAATATTCTCTTCGAAAATGTACAGTACATCTTAAAAATTCTCGAACCTGTCTAGTATGAAACATTTTATCTCTCCCCTCTTCCCTCCCTCTCCCTCCCTTCCTCCACCGTTCCTGCCTCTCTTATTTTCCTGGCCTCCTTCTCTACCTCCTCTGCTTTCCTCTTCTCCTCTCTCTCCGTCTCCATCAACCAGGGCCCACCCAGGTAGCTGAGGATCTCGTCAGGGCCTCCTCGAAGCCTGGGCTGTGGGTTAAGCAGCTCCCTGAAAAGAGACATCACCAGTGGGCTGAAGCCTTCAAACTGTGGGGCCATAGGGTTCGACTTCTGATTCTTCTCCAGGCTCAGGATATTGTCCTTTTCACTTTCACCTTCGCACCAAATTACTTCCTTTTCCCCTCTCAGTCCCTCGCTCCTTTCCTCCCTCTCCGTCTCGCGGTCGTACCACTCCTTGTACCTCCGGTAGGCGGGGTCGTCGTGGGTTGTCTCTTCCCAGGGAAAGCATCCCGTCAGCAGGCAGTAGACCAGCACGCCCAGGGCCCAGCTGTCTATAGTGGTCTCCACTGTGATCCAAATGTTCTCCTCCTCCTCTCCATCCTCCTCTCTCTGCTCCCTCACTTTCTCAGACTCTTTGGCCTGCTCCACCTCAGGCGTGCAGAAGGGCGAGTCGTACCAGACGGCGCGGATGGTGCAGCCAGTGGGGCGGGCCAGGCCGAAGTCACCCAGTTTTACCCAGCGACAGGCACGGTCACACAGGAAGATGTTCTCTGGTTTGATGTCCCGGTGGACGAAGCCCATGGAGTGGAGGTATGAGACGGCACCACTCAGCTGAGACATCACCCTCTGGACACACTCTTCATCTACACCCACCTGGAGACAGAGAGAGACAGAGGGAGAAAGAGAAACAACATTATACTGTATATCATTGTTTCATAAATGGTATGGCCTGGATTCCTTTTGGGTCATGGTTTAAAGTAGGCGGCTGCTAGGTTTAGTTTACTAGTTAGGTCACACAAAAAGCTTTATGTGGGTCACGATGCAAAAATGTTTGGGAACCACTGTTCTATCACGTTGTCCTCGTCCCACCCATAGATGCTAAAAGGATCGGGGACAGCAAACACCTTGTAATTTTTCACATTTACAAGTTAGACATTTAGCAGAGGCTCTTCTCCAGCGCAACTTACAATTAGTGCAGTCATCTGAAGATATCTAGGTCAGACAACAACACATCACAATTGTATCAAGGAAATTTTCCCTCGACAAAGCATTTACCAGCAAAGTCAGTGCTAGGGTGAAGAGGTGGGGGGGGAGGACACCGTGAGAGTTATTTAAGATACTCTTCAAAGAGGTAGGGTTTCAGACGTTTTCGAAAAATGGGCATGACTATAGGGTAAAAGTTGTTCCACCATTGGGATGCCAGGACAGAGAAGAGCTTGGACTGGGCTGAGCAGGACCTGCCTTCCTGTAGGGGTGGGAGGCCCAAGAGACCAGAGGTGGCAGAACGGAGTGCTCAGGTTGGGATGTAGGGTTTGAACATAGCCTGAAGGTAAGGAGGTGCAGTTCCCCTTGCTGCTCTGTAGGCAAGCACCAGGGTCTTGAAGATGATGCAAGCTTATCATCCACTGTAGGTTACTGGCATAGACCGACACAAACAAAGAGTCACTAGAGGGGACGAGGTGGAGGCTACTGGAGAGATTCCATTGAAGTCTTTATCATGGACTCACTGACAGAGGAAGAGGGCAACTGGGACCAGGGCAATATGGAACAGTAGAGGTGGTGGCAGACAGAGGTCAGACCTCAGAGGAATTGCAATACTGGGTCTGTGTTGTGCACTTAGCTTTAGTGCTTTGACATTGAAATGAAAAACCTCTCATGTATGACTGACTCAGAGACTGTAAACAGATGTATGATTCTAACTGACCTCTGACACGATGACACTGTAGAGGTCTCCATAGAGACCAGCCTGCTGGGCGAAGACGTAGTAGCAGGGGGTGGAGAAGAAGATACCCAGGGCCCGGGTGAGAGAGGGATGAGCGCAATAAGAAAGGGAGAGGTTGTATTCACGCAGGAAAGAGAAGAGGGGTGTGGACTGGCGGGGGAAGAACTTCAGAGCCATGGGAGTGCCTGATGGAGAGGAGGAGAGGCCCCAGAAATTATTTAGACATTCAAATCAAATCAAATACTGCACCAAAACATCAATAGATCAATTATAGAGTAAATCATGTTGTCATCACTGTGACCACATTGATAACATAAAAACATATAGCCCCGGGGATGTCTAAATTACTACCCTATTCCCTGGGGTTTAGATAGAGGAAATCCAATGACTGTTTATGAACGGACAAAGCCATCGATCACGTGACAAAGTTTTTTGACAATTTTCCATTCACAATCATGGGGATCCCATTTTTTGCTAACAATGCCTGCAGTAACGCGGTCGGCCTTGAACTTCTGTGGTTTCCGGGTTTTGGAGTAACTGATAAAAAAAACTAACTAAGAAATGACATTGCCTGCAAAAATATTGTAATCAGATTACAGATATTTTGAAAAACTAGATGATTACTTCTTGGATTACTTTTCAATTCAGAAAGGATGCTGTCGGAAAAAATACATTATGACACCTTTCTGTTTTGTCAATGACATTCAATTCAGCATTTAAAAAAGGCGTAAGTTTAAGTTTGTTCCATCTAAGTGAGTCTGACCACAAGTCAGAGACCTCTATGATGACACACCAAATCTGATTGATGGATAGTTTTTGTCTTCTTTTAGTGCCTCTTTAGGGGAAAGTAATCAGATTACTGAGTTTGGGTAATCCAAAAGTTACTGATTACAATTTTGGACAGATCACTAGTAACTGTTACGTATGACATTTAGAAAGTAACCTATCCATCTCTGCGTGGCTTCAATGAGAAGGGGCAGTCATTCTCCCCTGAGGAAACCCCACAGCAACTCTATCCCAAGAATGTAGTAAAGTACTTCATAACAGCAACACTCATGCTAACGGTTAAGTTGACGCTATTTAAAGACACCTCTACCCTCACGTTGGACAAATAACCACTCACTGTTCACGTGTTTTATCCTTTGAACTGTAAGCCCAGACCCCTTCAGACCCATATTTCACTAGAACAAATTCAATCAAATTTTATTACACTTTTTAAAAATTACAATTTTAGTCACATGCGCCGAATACAACAGGTGTAGACCTTACAGTGAAATGCTTACTTACGAGCCCCTAACCAACAGTGCAGTTTCTAAAAAAATATGATAAGAATAAGAGATAAAAGTAACAAGTAATTAAAGAGCAGCAGTGAAAAAGAACAATATATACAGGGGGGTGCCGGTACTGAGTCAATGTGTGGGGGCACCGGTTAGTTGAGGTAGTATGTACATGGGGGGGGGGGGGGGGGCAATGAAAATAGTCTGGGTAGCCATTTGATTAGATGTTCAGCAGTCTTATGGCTTGGGGGTAGAAGCTGTTTAGAAGCCTCTTGGACCTAGACTTGGCGCTCCGGTACCGCTTGCCGTGCGGTAGCAGAGAGAACAGTTTATGAGGGTGTCTGGAGTCTTTGACCATTTTTTGCCTTTATAACAAGCATTTATAGGTGTATAGTGAACACTAACAAGTTTCAAGTTTTATTAGCAGTATGTATGGGATACACATGGTATATACCGTCCAGCTAAATGCTTACTGACAGGTTCATTCTCGACAATTCAACAACAATAAAAAATTATAAAATATAAGAATACGAACATAAAGTAAATGGCTCAGTAGAACAGAATATATGTTTTAGCATAAGTATAATACAGGAAGGCATCATTTATAACGCCTGCCCATCCCATAACTCTCCAGGACCGGGGTCAGGGACCACCACAGTGACCTCTGGTGCTTTACTGACCTCTCTTCTTGTGGACGGCCAGCATGACCTTGCCGTAGGATCCCTCTCCCAGCAGCTTGACCATCTGGAAGTGGTCGGAGGTCTCCAGAGTGGACATGGACTGGGCTGAGAGGAAACATAGCTCGTCCAGTTCCTGAGCTGCAGCCTGACAGAGAAAACAAGGAAACATGGTCAAATAGGGAGAAGGAGTTGATATTTAATTTCCAATATCTTGTTACACTAGCAGGAATTGACTAGGCTTGTAGGCTACCGCGTTGCATGGTGAATAACCAACCAACACTGAGAATGGTCAACGAGGAGTGGGAATAAATACTAAGCACTTTATGACATATGCAATATAAATACATTTTAATTTATCAATTGAATGATTGATTGATTGATCAACTCGCTGATACATGTATGCTTGGGTGGATATGGTTCAGTGTCACCATAAAACGTACTGTTACAGGATGTCCAGCGACCTCAGGGATTACCATAAAATGTACTGTTACAGGATGTCCAGCGACCTCAGGGATTACCATAAAATGTACTGTTACAGGATGTCCTGCGACCTCAGGGATTACCATAAAATGTACTGTTACAGGATGTCCAGTGACCTCAGGGATTACCATAAAATGTACTGTTACAGGATGTCCAGTGACCTCAGGGATTACCATAAAATGTACTGTTACAGGATGTCCAGCGACCTCAGGGATTACAATAAAATGTACTGTTACAGGATGTCCAGCGACCTCAGGGATTACCATAAAATGTACTGTTACAGGATGTCCAGCGACCTCAGGGATTACAATAAAATGTACTGTTACAGGATGTCCAGCGACCTCAGGGATTACCATAAAATGTACTGTTACAGGATGTCAGGCGACCTCAGGGATTACCATAAAATGTACTGTTACAGGATGTCCAGCGACCTCAGGGATTACCATAAAATGTACTGTTACAGGATGTCCAGCGACCTCAGTGATTACCATAAAATGTACTGTTACAGGATGTCCAGCGACCTCAGGGATTACCATAAAATGTACTGTTACAGGTTGTCCTGCGACCTCAGGGATTACCATAAAATGTACTGTTACAGGATGTCCAGCGACCTCAGGGATTACCATAAAATGTACTGTTACAGGATGTCCAGCGACCCTGGTGATTACCATAAAATGTACTGTTACAGGATGTCCAGCGACCTCAGGGATTACCATAAAATGTACTGTTACAGGATGTCCAGCGACCTCAGGGATTACCATAAAATGTACTGTTACAGGATGTCCAGCGACCTCAGGGATTACCATAAAATGTACTGTTACAGGATGTCCAGCGACCTCAGGGATTACCATAAAATGTACTGTTACAGGATGTCCAGCGACCTCAGGGATTACCATAAAATGTACTGTTACAGGATGTCCAGCGACCTCAGGGATTACCATAAAATGTACTGTTACAGGATGTCCAGCGACCTCAGGGATTACCATAAAATGTACTGTTACAGGATGTCCAGCGACCTCAGGGATTACCATAAAATGTACTGTTACAGGATGTCCAGCGACCTCAGGGATTACCATAAAATGTACTGTTACAGGTTGTCCTGCGACCTCAGGGATTACCATAAAATGTACTGTTACAGGATGTCCAGCGACCTCAGGGATTACCATAAAATGTACTGTTACAGGATGTCCAGCGACCTCAGGGATTACCATAAAATGTACTGTTACAGGATGTCCAGCGACCTCAGGGATTACCATAAAATGTACTGTTACAGGTTGTCCTGCGACCTCAGGGATTACCATAAAATGTACTGTTACAGGATGTCCAGCGACCTCAGGGATTACCATAAAATGTACTGTTACAGGATGTCCAGCGACCTCAGGGATTACCATAAAATGTACTGTTACAGGATGTCCAGCGACCTCAGGGATTACCATAAAATGTACTGTTACAGGATGTCCAGCGACCTCGCGGATTACCATAAAATGTACTGTTACAGGATGTCCAGCGACCTCAGGGATTACCATAAAATGTACTGTTACAGGATGTCCAGCGACCTCAGGGATTACCATAAAATGTACTGTTACAGGATGTCCAGCGACCTCAGGGATTACCATAAAATGTACTGTTACAGGATGTCAGGCGACCTCAGGGATTACCATAAAATGTACTGTTACAAGATGTCAGGCGACCTCAGGGATTACCATAAAATGTACTGTTACTGTTATGCTGGTGAATGAGGACCCAAAAGCGACGTAATAGTAACAGAGTCTTTATTCCAGTAATAAACAAATAATGATTCTCCTGGATATTATCAATGGTCAATCCAAAACAGGAACTGAAATCCTCTCGTCAATAGAGAGGAACGACTGGAGACGCGACCACAGACTGCAGGTCGCTTCAGGAAGGCACTGGCCGTAGCTGACATAGACACCTGCTCACACGCAGCATCTGAAGAAGGCAAAGAACACGACAGGGCGGAACAAGGACACAGGAACAGCAAACATCAAACAAGAATCCGACAAGGACAGAAGCGGAAAACAGAGGGAGAAATAGGGGACAGGTGTGAAAGAGTAAATGAGGTCGTTAGGAGAATGAGAAACAGCTGGGAGCAGGAACGGAACGATAGAGAGAGAGAAAGAGGGAAAGAACCTAATAAGACCAGCAGAGGGAAGCACAGGGACAAGACATGATGAAAGACAAAACATGACAGTACCCCCCCACTCACCGAGCGCCTCCTGGCGCACACGAGGAGGAACCCTGGCGGCAACGAAGGAAATCATCAATCAACGAACGGTCCAGCACGTCCCGAGATGGAACCCAACTCCTCTCCTCAGGACCGTAACCCTCCCAATCCACTAAGTACTGGTGACCACGTCCCCGAGAACGCATGTCCATGATCTTTCGTACCTTGTAAATAGGAGCGCCCTCGACAAGGACGGGGGGGGGGGGGGGAAGACGAACGGGGGCGCGAAGAAAAGGCTTGACACAAGAGACATGGAAGACAGGGTGGACGCGACGAAGATGTCGCGGAAGAAGCAGTCGCACAGCGACAGGATTGACGACCTGAGAGACACGGAACGGACCAATGAACCGCGGAGTCAACTTGCGAGAAGCTGTCGTAAGGGGAAGGTTACGAGTGGAAAGCCACACTCTCTGACCGCGACAATACCTAGGACTCCTAATCCTACGTCTATTGGCGGCTCTCACAGTCTGCGCCCTGTAACGGCAAAGTGCAGACCTGACCCTCCTCCAGGTGCGCTCACAACGTTGGACAAAAGCCTGAGCGGAGGGAACGCTGGACTCGGCGAGCTGGGACGAGAACAGAGGAGGCTGGTACCCAAGACTACTCTGAAACGGAGATAGCCCGGTAGCAGACGAAGGAAGCGAGTTGTGAGCGTACTCAGCCCAGGGGAGCTGTTCTGCCCAAGACGCAGGGTTTCGAAACGAAAGGCTGCGTAATATGCGACCAATCGACTGATTGGCCCTTTCTGCTTGACCGTTAGACTGGGGATGAAACCCGGAAGAGAGACTGACAGAAGCACCAATCAAACGACAGAACTCCCTCCAAAACTGTGACGTGAATTGCGGACCTCTGTCTGAAACGGCGTCTAACGGGAGGCCATGAATTCTGAACACATTCTCAATGATGATTTGTGCCGTCTCCTTAGCGGAAGGAAGCTTAGCGAGGGGAATGAAATGTGCCGCCTTAGAGAACCTATCGATAACCGAAAGAATCACAGTCTTCCCCGCAGACGAAGGCAGACCGGTAATAAAGTCTAAGGCGATGTGAGACCATGGTCGAGAAGGAATGGGAAGCGGTCTGAGACGACCGGCAGGAGGAGAGTTACCTGACTTAGTCTGCGCGCAGTCCGAACAAGCAGCCACGAAACGGCGCGTGTCCCGCTCCTGAGTAGGCCACCAAAACCGCTGGCGAATAGAAGCAAGCGTACCCCGAACGCCGGGATGGCCAGCTAACTTGGCAGAGTGAGCCCACTGAAGAACAGCCAGACGAGTAGAGACAGGAACGAACAGAAGGTTACTAGGACAAGCGCGCGGCGACGCAGTGTGAGTGAGTGCTTGCTTTACCTGTCTCTCAATTCCCCAGACAGTCAACCCGACAACACGCCCTTCAGGGAGAATCCCCTCGGGGTCGGTAGAAGCCACAGAAGAACTAAAGAGACGGGATAAGGCATCAGGCTTGGTGTTCTTATTTCCCGGACGATAGGAAATCACGAACTCGAAACGAGCGAAAAACAACGCCCAACGAGCCTGACGTGCATTAAGTCGTTTGGCAGAACGGATGTACTCAAGGTTCTTATGGTCAGTCCAAACGACAAAAGGAACGGTCGCCCCCTCCAACCACTGTCGCCATTCGCCTATGGCTAAGCGGATGGCGAGCAGTTCGCGGTTACCCACATCATAGTTGCGTTCCGATGGCGACAGGCGATGAGAAAAGTAAGCGCAAGGATGGACCTTATCGTCAGACTGGAAGCGCTGAGACAGAATGGCTCCCACGCCCACCTCTGAAGCGTCAACCTCGACAATGAATTGTTTAGTGACGTCAGGAGTAACAAGGATAGGGGCGGATGTAAAACGCTTCTTGAGGAGATCAAAAGCTCCCTGGGCGGAACCGGACCACTTAAAGCAAGTCTTGACAGAAGTCAGAGCTGTGAGAGGGGCAGCCACTTGACCGAAATTACGAATGAAACGCCGATAGAAATTAGCGAAACCGAGAAAGCGCTGCAACTCGACACGTGACTTAGGAACGGGCCAATCGCTGACAGCCTGGACCTTAGCGGGATCCATCTGAATGCCTTCAGCGGAAATAACAGAACCGAGAAATGTGACAGAGGAGACATGAAAGGCGCACTTCTCAGCCTTCACGTAGAGACAATTCTCTAAAAGGCGCTGGAGTACACGTCGAACGTGCTGAACATGAATCTCGAGTGACGGTGAAAAAATCAGGATATCGTCAAGGTAAACGAAAACAAAAATGTTCAGCATGTCTCTCAGTACATCATTAACTAATGCCTGAAAGACAGCTGGAGCATTAGCGAGACCGAACGGCAGAACCCGGTATTCAAAATGCCCTAACGGAGTATTAAACGCCGTTTTCCACTCGTCCCCCTCTCTGATGCGTACGAGATGGTAAGCGTTACGAAGGTCCAACTTAGTAAAGAACCTGGCTCCCTGCAAAATCTCGAAGGCCGACGACATAAGGGGAAGCGGATAACGATTCTTAACCGTTATGTCATTCAGCCCTCGATAATCCACGCAGGGGCGCAGAGTACCGTCCTTCTTCTTAACAAAGAAAAATCCCGCTCCGGCGGGAGAGGAAGAAGGCACCACGGTACCGGCGTTGAGAGAAACAGACAGATAATCCTCGAGAGCCTTACGTTCGGGAGCCGACAGAGAGTATAGTCTACCCCGAGGGGGAGTGGTCCCCGGAAGGAGATCAATACAACAATCATACGACCGGTGAGGAGGAAGGGAGCTGGCTCTGGACCGACTGAAGACCGTGCGCAGATCATGATATTCCTCCGGCACTCCTGTCAAATCACCAGGTTCCTCCTGAGTAGAGGGGACAGAAGACACAGGAGGGATAGCAGACATTAAACACTTCACATGACAAGAAACGTTCCAGGATAGGATAGAATTACTAGACCAATCAATAGAAGGATTATGACATACTAGCCAGGGATGACCCAAAACAACAGGTGTAAAAGGTGAACGAAAAATCAAAAAGGAAATGGTCTCACTGTGGTTACCAGATACTGAGAGGGTTAAAGGTAGTGTCTCACATCTGATACTGGGGAGAAGACTACCATCTAAGGCGAACATGGGCGTGGGCTTCCCTAACTGTCTGAGAGGAATGTCATGTTTCCGAGCCCATGCTTCGTCCATAAAACAACCCTCAGCCCCAGAGTCTATCAAGGCACTGCAGGACGCAGCTGAACCGGTCCAGCGTAGATGGACCGACAAGGTAGTACAGGATCTTGATGGAGAGACAGGAGTAGTAGCGCTCACCAGTAGCCCTCCGCTTACTGATGAGCTCTGGCTTTTACTGGACATGACATGACAAAATGTCCCGCAGAACCGCAATAGAGGCAAAGGCGGTTGGTGATTCTCCGTTCCCTCTCCTTAGTCGAGATGCGAATACCTCCCAGCTGCATGGGCTCAGTCTCTGAGCCGGTGGGAGGAGATGGTTGAGATGCGGAGAGGGGAAACACCGTTAACGCGAGCTCTCTTCCACGAGCTCGGTGACGAAGATCTACCCGTCGTTCTATGCGGATGGCGAGTGCAATCAAAGAGTCCACGCTGGAAGGAACCTCCCGGGAGAGAATCTCATCCTTAACCTCAGCGTGAAGTCCCTCCAGAAAACGAGCGAGCAACGCCGGCTCGTTCCAGTCACTGGAGGCAGCAAGAGTGCGAAACTCTATAGAGTAATCCGTTATGGATCGATCACCTTGACATAGGGAAGCCAGGGCCCTGGAAGCCTCCTTCCCAAAAACTGAACGATCAAAAACCCGTATCATCTCCTCTTTAAAGTTCTGATAATCGTTAGAACACTCAGCCCTTGCCTCCCAGATAGCTGTGCCCCACTCCCGAGCCCGACCAGTAAGGAGTGATATGACGTAAGCGATCCGAGCTCTCTCTCTTGAGTACGTGTTGGGCTGGAGAGAGAACACAATATCACACTGGGTGAGAAAGGAGCGACACTCAGTGGGCTGCCCAGAGTAACATGGTGGGTTATTAACCCTAGGTTCCGGAGACTCGGAAGACCAGGAAGTAGCTGGTGGCACGAGATGAAGACTCTGAAACTGTCCAGAGAGATCGGAAACCTGAGCGGCCAGGGTCTCAACGGCATGACGAGCAGCAAACAATTCCTGCTCGTGTCTGCCGAGCATTGCTCCCTGGAACTCGACGGCAGTGTTGAGAGAATCCATAGTCGCTGGGTCCATCTTGGTCGGATTCTTCTGTTATGCTGGGGAATGAGGACCCAAAAGCGACGTAATAGTAACAGAGTCTTTATTCCAGTAATAAACAAATAATGATTCTCCTGGATATTATCAATGGTCAATCCAAAACAGGAACTGAAATCCTCTCGTCAATAGAGAGGAACGACTGGAGACGCGACCACAGACTGCAGGTCGCTTCAGGAAGGCACTGGCCGTAGCTGACATAGACACCTGCTCACACGCAGCATCTGAAGAAGGCAAAGAACACGACAGGGCGGAACAAGGACACAGGAACAGCAAACATCAAACAAGAATCCGACAAGGACAGAAGCGGAAAACAGAGGGAGAAATAGGGACTCTAATCAGAGGGCAAAATAGGGGACAGGTGTGAAAGAGTAAATGAGGTCGTTAGGAGAATGAGAAACAGCTGGGAGCAGGAACGGAACGATAGAGAGAGAGAAAGAGGGAAAGAACCTAATAAGACCAGCAGAGGGAAGCACAGGGACAAGACATGATGAAAGACAAAACATGACAGTTACAGGATGTCCAGCGACCTCAGGGATTACCATAAAATGTACTGTTACAGGATGTCCAGCGACCTCAGGGATTACCATAAAATGTACTGTTACAGGATGTTCAGCGACCTCAGGGATTACCATAAAATGTACTGTTACAGGATGTCCAGCGACCTCAGGGATTACCATAAAATGTGAGAAAATTATGAGATGAGAGATTGGATGAATGTCACATTGGAGCAACCAGAACATGCTGTATGTACATACCTACTGTCCCCTCAATCCCCTGTGTCTATCATATCATCAGTATGACCCCCTATATACATCTGCTGACCTCGTTAAAATTGGATCCCACCCTGCCTATAGTAACACCCCAGCAAATGAGTCAGGGATGTAAAGACTGTTTGCGTAACACAGTTGATGAAGCTATAATAACACCATGATATATTTATATGTTCGACCTTGCACATATATTTGTTGCATAATAGAGCATCAAAATGTCAAATAGGGGGTGCTTACAGTGTGAAATGGAAATGTGTTATTTGCATATCCCACTCCCCCCAGAGAGTGGGATTACGGCCAGGCATCAGCCGTTATTGACGGTGACCCTGGAGTAATTGTTTCCACAGATTTTCCACCTAGTCGGATCGGGGATTTGAACTAGCAACCTTTCGTTTACGTCCCACAGCTTTAACTTCTGTAATTACTTGAGTTGGGAGTAACATACTTTTGGATGTAACTGACAAAAGACTTGATTTACTAAGCATTCGCAAAGGTCAGGAGTTTGCACCTGTTACATTACAGACTGAAAGAAAGACAATAATACGGTTTTAGGAACAAATGTAAAAAACAGCAGTTACATGTTTTAACTTTCAGCTGCAGAATCTTCCATCTGATGAAACGCTCAATTAATCTATCGGTGAGTTGGCTTTGAGTAAGTGGAGTTTAATTTTAGTGGACTATCTGAACTATCTGTGTCTTGTCACACAACAACGCCAAACATTTCATATGAAGCCAAGAATTTGTCAGCAGGGTCCAACCAGTCTGAATATGCTGCTGCTGGGCACGCTGGATAAAATATATAATACATTTCTAACATAAATGACAAACTCTACTTGTAAGTAAGCATTTCACAGTAAGGTCTGTATCGGTACCCCCCTGTATATAGTCTCGCTATTGTTATTTTACTGCTGCTCTTTAATTAATTACTTGTTACTTTTATCTCTTATTCTTATCCATATTTTTTTGAAACTGCATTGTTGGTTAGGGGCTCGTAAGTAAGCATTTCACTGTAACGTCTACACCTGTACACCTACAACATTTGATTTGATAGGCTACATTGGGTCAAAGGTCATTATTTCCCTCAACCCAATTTCATATGAAAGCACTGAAAATATTAACTCCTTTGGATCACAATCAGGAACCGGATCATTTCCAAGTCAATTCAGAGAATTAATTGAATGTTGACCAAATTATCTTCAATGAGGACTTTTCAATTGATTGATTGAATTCACTCTTAATTTAAATGAAATTGACCCCCGGCTAGCACTGATCACAATGTCCAATGACGTTTCCCAATTGACACCAATTGCGTAACTTGTTGCTGCAACAGGTGGAAGACAGTTGCCCCAGGCTCACCCACCTGACATTCACTGTGTCCTTGTAACCTGAGGTGATTATGAATTAATCCCTTATTGGTCAACGAATCCCCCTGTCGATAAGAGCTAGCTGTAATTGAAATATTGGCCTCTATGACAGTATTATGATCTGTCAGAAGACTAACGCTATTAACAGATTTAAAGACAAGTAAAACCAGTAAAGATATAAACACTGGAAGCTGAAAAGCCTCTCTACTATGTGCTCCTTTCTGGACCCGTGGCCGTGGCAACCACTGACACCCCCAACTGAACGCCCCCATATGAAGACATGTCTATATTACAATGTCACTTCACTATGCAGATACTAGTGTCAGAGTGATGTTACTGTATTTACAGACCCATAAACATAATGCCATTGTTCATAGAATGTGACCCCCGAAACAAACTAAGTCCAATGCAACATCTGACAGCAGGCTAAATCAAATCAAAAGCAAATCAAAGTTTATTGGTTGTGTAAAGCGTTCAGCAGATGCTATAGTGGGTGCAGTGAAAGGCTTGACTTACTAGCTGCTAACGATGCAGTAAAAATGTCAAACAATACACAAATCATGAATCTACTTGTAAAAACACTGGTTATATGTTTATATGACTATAGTGCAATGTCATATCAGCCTCCTGTCGATGTAGTGGGGCGAGGAAGACATTGGCTGTATAAAAAAAATCACATAGTTGTCTTTGTGTCTTTATGACTATTTTGCGATGGAATTTCTCTGCAGTTGGTATAGTGGAAATTAAAATATATGACACCGCCACTTTTCATATAATTTGCATAAGGACAACAGTAGCTGGATTTTAAAGAAACGTTCACTTACTGTCATTGTGGAGTTTTCTCAAATGGGAACGTCTGTCTCTGTTCTGCTTGTCTGGGTCCTCGTCAGCATCTAAATAGACTTCAACACCCTCCTGACCCTTTGTAGGTCTGCTGTTGGTCTGCTGCTGTTCTGTTCCTAACTATTGTCTTTCGCTGGTGATCTACTCTTTAGGAGATCTGTATCGCAGCACAAGTGGCTGTTATTGTTACTTTGTCTCTGCAGGTCCATGCGCTGGTAGTTTTTATAGCAGACACTGAGGTATATCTACCTTCCTATCCCCCAGGACCTTGGTACTTACCGTGTCTCTCTCCCTGAGAGACCACCACTTCACTCACTCTCTGTCTCCTCCCCTCTCTCTATCCCCTCCTCCCGCTCTCCCTCTCCTCCCGCTCTCCCCCTCTCTCTGTCCCTAACACACACTCTCTCACTCAATCTAAGTTCCCCCACTTGTTTTTCCAGCAAATATGCATGTACCATAGTTGTAAGGTATTCCAACCCTCTTCCTCTCCCCACGTGTCCTTATCCCCCTCCCTCTCAATGTCAGTGTTAATGTTCAAATGTGCCCAATCCGTCAGTCTGTCTGTCTACATTAACCCTGTAACCCATTCATTGTGTTCCCTCTCTCCCTCTCTCTCTCTCTCCCCTCCCTCTCTCTCTCTTACTCCCTCCCTGTCCCTCTCCTCCCATACACAACCACCCCTCCCCATACTCTGTTCTCCTCTCTGTCTTTCTCGCCCTCTCGCTCAGTCTTACTCCGTGAATTCCTTCCACAGTGTTTGGATTCCGTATCTAATCAACAGACGTGGTGGATTAGGATGGTCTGAATGAGCTAACAAGCTGTTTCCACCATCACTGCATCTGATGGAGTTTAGCTTCCAATGACTTCTTCTGCCAATCTGCATGTTGTATTAAATTGTAACGGCAGCCTTCCTCCTCTTCACGAGAAGAGGAGGTGTAGCAGGGATCGGACCAACACGCAGCGTAGCCAGTGCTCAACATGTTTAATTAAACGATAAACAGTGAACACTTACAAATACAAAATAACAAAATGTGGCAAACCGATACAGCCCTATCTGGTGCAGAGAAAACACAAAGACAGGAAACAACCACCCACAAACCCCAACACAAAACAAGCCACCTATATATGATTCCCAATCAGAGACAACACAAAACACCTGCCTCTGATTGAGAACCATATTAGGCCAAACATAGAAACAGACAAACTAGACACACAACATAGAATGCCCACCCAGCTCACGTCCTGACCAACACTAAAACAAGCAAAACACACAAGAACTATGGTCAGAACGTGACATAAATCCCTATTACTCAACATATCTCTGCTCTCTGGTCTCTCCCTCACTCTCTCTCTCTCCTTCTCCTTCTCTCTCCCTCTTTCCTTCTCTCTCTCACACACATACACTCTCTTGTCTCTCCCTCTCTCTCTCTCTCCTTCTCTATCTCACACACATACACACTCTCGTGTCTCCCTCTCTCTCTCCTTCTCTATCTAACACACATACACTCTCTCTCTCTCCTTCTCTCTCTCACACACATACACTCTCTCCTTCTCTCTCTCACACATACACTCTCGTCTCTCCCTCACTCTCACTCTCTCTCCTTCTCTCTCTCACACATACACTCTCTCGTCTCTCCCTCACTCTCGCTCTCCTTCTCTCTCACACACATACACTCTCTCATCTCTCCCTCACTCTCACTCTCTCTCCTTCTCTCTCTCACACACATACACTCTCTCGTCTCTCCCTCACTCTCACTCTCTCTCCTTCTCTCTCTCACACACATACACTCTCTCGTCTCTCCCTCACTCTCGCTCTCCTTCTCTCTCACACACACTCTCTCATCTCTCCCTCACTCTCACTCTCTCTCCTTCTCTCTCACACACATACACTCTCTCATCTCTCCCTCACTCTCACACACATACACTCTCTCGTCTCTCCCTCACTCTCACTCTCTCTCCTTCTCTCTCTCACACACATACACTCTCTCGTCTCTCCCTCGCTCTCGCTCTCCTTCTCTCTCACACACATACACTCTCTCATCTCTCCCTCACTCTCACTCTCTCTCCTTCTCTCTCTACATTTTACATTTTAGTCATTTAGCAGACGCTCTTATCCAGAGCGACTTACAGTAGAGTGCATACATTTTATTACATTACATACATACATACATACTGAGACAAGGATATCCCTACCGGCCAAACCCTCCCTAACCCGGACGACGCTATGCCAATTGTGCGTCGCCCCACGGACCTCCCGGTTGCGGCCGGCTGCGACAGAGCCTGGGCGCGAACCCAGAGACTCTGGTGGCGCAGCTAGCACTCTGGTGGCGCAGCTAGCACTGCGATGCAGTGCCCTAGACCACTGCGCCACCCGGGAGGCCTCTCTCACACACATACACTCTCTCATCTCTACCTCACTCTCACTCTCTTTCCTTCTCTCTCACACACATACACTTTCTTGTCACTCCCTCACTCTCTCTCCCTCTCTCTCACACACATACACTCTCTCGTCTCTCCCTCTCTCTCTTACACTCTCTCTCCCTCTCCTTCTTTCTCTCACACACAAACACTCTCTCTCTCTTTCTGCCTCCTGCTCTCTCAAGCAGTGAAGTGAAATCAAGTGTTGTGCATCAAAATAAATGTTTAAAACCCATGTCCTCTGAACTCTTAGTCAGCTACAAAGTTTAGAAAAGCCTAATGCATTAGTCATCTATTTTTCATCATACAAAACATATATTTTTGGTAAGCCCTCAAAGCTACATTTCTGGCTTTCCCCTTTCTACCCTACTTATCTTCCTCTCCCCTCCACCTTTCTCGCTCTTTACCTCCCTCCCTCCCTCTAGCCCAAACTGTGTTATGTCCCATCATCAGTGAGTGACAAAGCTAACAGCTGAAACTTTACCTTACCAAACAGCTTAATATCACAGTGCCGTCAACATGTCAACTCCTTTTCCCTGCTTAGTGCCAATGAACTGGGACCTCTTGTACATCTCTCTCCCCCGACACCCTCCTTCTCTTTCTGTCTCCTCAGATTTCCCCTGATACTACATACTACTGTACTATTATTGCTGAGGGCTCTCTCTCTCTGTGTTGTGTAACTAAAACACAGGCTGTTATAGCAACCACCCATATACACTCAGGTTACTACAGCTGCTGGGTGGCCTGACGGGCGGGGGGGCGTCCGCTCTGTGGGCTCCCCATGCCCCTGCTGTGACAACCTGCCACCACTCCACCAGGAACATGTCTCATCACTACCTATGAATGGACACCCGGCCTACTCTGCTTTAAATTCATTTAATTTCACACACACACACACACACGCACACCGCATATACACACGCGTATACACTTGCACGCACACACGCTCATACACACACACACACACACCAGCATGCAGAAACGTATGCTCGCATACACACACTCTCTCCTGCCATTCACAAAACATTGTTGTTGACAGAGGCAGACAAATGACATAGTGTACCTTTCTGCTCCTAAATGACTTGTAAAGTACAGATAGCCTTTTTGCAGTTTTTTCTGATTGTTTATGCGCTATCTTTGAAACTATAGGCTATTTTTGCAAAACTCCACACACTAACCACAAAACCTTACACCAAACCAGCAAAATCTTATACCACTCTTGCAAAAGCAAACAATTCTTGCAAAACTCTTCAAACGCTTTTAAAAAATGTGTGTTTTTGCGTAAATTCAGTACACACAAACCATCATTTGAATAAGCAGACGAAGAACCAACTAGGCACTGATAGTGTGAATGAAAAACACTTGTGGCTTTTGCTTTTTCTGTGTGCAGGGCATAGCAGTTTGCAATAAAGTTTTGTCATAGATGTAGTAAACACACATACACACAGGTATCCAAATTTGTAAAGTATGGATGTGTATTGCGAACATAACACACTATCAATACAAAGAGGAAAATCATTTTCATTTTTTTTCTCAGAATGTTCTAACACTCCTCAAACAACAAAAGTGCAGTAGAAGAAAACAAAAACATTTGTTCTAGAAAAAAAAGAAGAGAACAAAATGAAGCTACGTCTCACCTTCTTTGTGGGTCTGGCCATAAGACTTCATCCACATCACATGTGATGTTGTCTTGAGCTAGGCAGCATGGAAAGTATCGCTTGGATTGCCGTATCCAGGCCTGGCCCCTGATCCATGTCTCCACAAGCCTCCTCCATTGCCTGTAGATGAGGTAGGCGTTGGTGGGGCTGGCTATCATACACCTTCCAAACGCCATGCAGAGAATAATTCTTCAATAGGATTCAAGAACAGAGAATATGGGGGGAGATTGAGTGCGATGAAAAGAGGGTGACCTGTGAACCAATTGCGGATCACAGCATCCCGGTGGAAACTAACATTGTCCCAGATGATAACGTACCTGGGCTGCTCTGACCCCTGGTCATTAGGGATTAGTCTGTTGTGGAGGGTGTCCAGAAATGTGATAATGTGTGCAGTGTTGTATGGGCCTAGGATTGCATGATGGTGAAGGACTACTTTTTGACTAATAGCCACACACATTGTTATGTTGCCACCACACACATTGTTATGTTGCCAACGTCCCTGGACGTTGATGATGGCACGGTGTCCGATGATATTTCCTTGTTTTTGCAAGGTTGAAACCTGCCTTGTCCACCCATATTAGCTCATGATGCACTGCATCTGCTTCTAGCTCCATGACTCTCTGAAAGAGACAAGACAACAATGTAGCACAGTAGGAAAAGACAGGGATCAGTCAATATGATGTAGCACCATACACTTCCAGATCCAGTACCAATGATAGGATAGTATAACTTACCTGCACATATTCATATCTCAGTTGTTTTACACAGTCTGAGTTTCTTTCGAAAGGGACTTTGTACAGCTGCTTCATCTTAATTCTATTGCGTTTCAGTAGACGAGACAGTGCAGAGAGACTCACTCTGTTTCAGTAGACGAGACGGTGCAGAGAGACTCACTCTGTTGACGTTTTGGAATATAGTGTTATCTGCCATTATGTGGTCCTGCAGTTCTCTGAGTCTGATGCAGTTATTTGCAATGACCATATTTACAATGTGGGTCTCCTGCTCTGGGGTGAACAGGCGACCTCTTCCACCAGATACTGGTTTTCTTGCAGTTCTGTAAAAGCATTTGAATGGTTTTAGTGATAGATCCTTCTCATTATGAAAGTACAGTACATATTACTGTACCAGTAAGACTACAGCACTTACAGTTACTTACCGGGTCTCATTTTGAAATATCCGGGTAATACCTGCAACAGTATAGCGGCTCAGATTTGGTTGAACCCATTGCCCAGCCTCCCTCATGCTCATCCTATGTTTGACAACATGGTCAACTATAGTCACTCTGATTTAATCAGTTATTGTGTTCCTGATTCCCCTTCCTCTTCCTCTTTAGTTTTCCCCGTCCTCTCCTTCTCCCCCATCCTACATCACATCTTCCTTCTCCTCCTCCTCCTCCTCCTCTTACTTCTTCACCTCCTCGTCCTCCTCGTTCTCCTCTTCCTCCTCCTCGTCCTCCTCTAGTTCTCACCCGTCTTGCTCTCTGTCCAATATTGACCTCCATTGTTGTCCAAACCAAATGTTTACCTGTGGCCTATTTATAGTGCTCAAGCTCTGATTTATAAGTGAACTCATTATCTTAAAGTGTTTTCACATGTGTCAATGTGGAAAGGCAATTGGCAAAATAGTGTAGCAATGTAGAGACTAATATTTACAGTTATTAAATTGCAAACTGAGTGTAAAGCAGTGAGTTGTGTTTACAGTTTTGCAAAAAGTGTGTTATAAAATTACAAACTGAGTGTAAAGCAGAGAACGTGCATTCAGTTTGGCACACTTGGTAAATACATTGGCTACAAGTGTCAATGGTTTCAGAGATAGTACTTCAAGAATCATTGTTAGTGTTTAAGCATTCAGAAAAAACTGTAATACCTCTAATGACAGCATTGTGGCACCTGTATAACAGGTTCATCTGTCCCCTGTCATTCTGCAATTCTTGGTAGTGGCAGAATAAGAACTACTTTATGTTTGCATTTAATCCATTTAGCATTAAAAGGAATGGTTAGCATTTGTTATATATTGTGTCCTACTTGTTTTAACTATCATAAGATCCATCAAATAATGTAAAAAAAATTCTACCTAACACAGTCCAATCTTAGAGCATGACCCAAGGGCAACCTACCATCACTATCCCGACCCACCTTTCGAGAAACACTAATATGGAATTTACATTGCAACTCTTGCATAAACTATATTTATTTGAAACACCAAAGCATATTTGTGTGTTTTCCTATGTGCCTGTCTGATCAGTGCTGGACCCACACACTTGTGTCCCCAGCAATCCTGACAGGGCATAGGGGGGAGGGAGGGAGGGGGAGAGAGAGAGAGAGAGAGAGAGAGAGAGAGAGAGAGAGAGAGAGAGAGAGAGAGAGAGAGAGAGAGAGAGAGAGAGAGAGAGAGAGAGAGAGAGAGAGAGAGAGAGAGAGAGAGAGAGAGAGAGAGAGAGAGAGAGAGAGAGAGAGAGAGAGAGAGAGAGAGAGAGAGAGAGAGAGAGAGAGAGAGAGAGAGAGAGAGAGAGAGAGAGAGAGAGAGAGAGAGAGAGAGAGACACACAGAGAGAGAGAGAAACAGACACACAGAGAGAGAGAGAGAGAGACACACAGAGAGAGAGAGAGAGAGAGAGACAAAGAGAGAGAGAGACAGAGAGAGAGAGACAGAGAGAGAGAGACACAGAGAGAGAGAGACAGAGAGAGAGAGACAGAGAGAGAGAGACAGAGAGAGAGAGACAGAGAGAGAGAGAGAGACAGACAGACAGACAGACAGACAGACAGACAGACAGACAGACAGACAGACAGACAGACAGACAGACAGACAGACAGACAGACAGACAGACAGACAGACAGACAGACAGGGGAGTTTTGTTGTCTGTGACTCCGATAGAATTTGTGGCAAAAATATAAACGCCACATACAACTATTTCAAACATTTTACTGAGTTACAATTCATATAGAATTTTTCTATTCAAAACATAGAAAAACAACATAGAATGCCCACCCCAACTCACGCTCTGACCAAACTAAAATAAAGACATAAAATAGGAACTAAGGTCAGAACGTGACAGTACCCCCCCCCCCCCCCCCCCAAAGGTGCGGACCCCGGCCGCAAAACCTGAACCTATAGGGGAGGGTTTGGGTGGGCATTTACCGCGGTGGCGGCTCTGGAGCGGGACGAGGACCCCACTCCACCATAGTCTCGGCCCACTTCTGTGAGACCTTAGGAGCGGCGACCCTCGCCACCGCCCCCGGATTGGAGACCCTAGTAGAGGGCGCCTCTGGACTGACGGGCGCCTCTGGACTGGAGGGAGACTCTGGCGGCTCAGGACAGACGGGCGGCTCAGGACAGACGGGCGGCTTGGGCGGCTCAGGACAGACGGGCGGCTCAGGACAGACGGGCGGCTCAAGCGGCTCAGGACAGACGGGCGGCTCAGGTGGCTCAGGACAGACGGGCGGCTCAGGACAGACGGGCGGCTCAGGTGGCTCAGGACAGACGGGCGACTCAGGCGGCTCAGGACAGACGGGCGGCTCAGGCGGCTCAGGACAGATGGGCGGCTCTGGAGGGTCCGGACTGGAGGGAGGCTCTGGAGCATCCGGACTGGAGGAACACACAGGAGACTTGGTTCTTAGAAGAGGCACAGTACTCATCAGGCTGGAGAGATCTACTGGAGGCCTGGTCCTTGGAGGAGGCACAGGATAGACCGGTCCGTGGAGGCGCACTGGAGGTCTCGAACTAAGGGCCTGAACAACCCGTCCTGGCTGGATGTTGATTTTAGCCCGGCGCTTGCGGGGCGCAGGCACAGGACGCACTGGGCTGTGCAGACCCACGGGAGACACAGTGCGTAGGGCTGGTGCCATATAACACGGACCGAGGAGACGCATTGGAGACCAGATGCGCTGAGCCAGCTTCATTACTCCTGGCTCGATACCCACTCTAGCCCGGCCGATACGAGGAGCTGCAATGTAGCGCACCGGGCTACGTATGCACACTGGGGACACCGTGCGCTTCACCACGTAACACGGTGCCTGCCCGGTCACTCTCTCTCCACGGTAAGCACGGGGAGTTGGCTCAGGTCTCCTACCTGACTTAACCACACTCCCTGTGTGTCCCCCCCTCCCAAGAAATTTTTGGGGCTGCCTCTCGTCCCAGCCGCGCTACCGTGCTGCCTCCTCATACCAACGCCGCTCAGCTTTCGCTGCCTCCAGCTCTGCCTTGGGGCGGCGATATTCCCCAGCCTGTGCCCAGGGTCCCTTTCCGTCCAGAATCTCCTCCCATGTCCAGGAGTCCAGAACTCGCTGCTGCCGTTTACCACGCTGTTTGGTCCTTGGTGGGTGGGTGGTTCTGTAATGACTTTCCTCTTCTTCTGACGAGGAGTAAGAGATATCGGACCAATGTGCAGCGTGGTAAGTGTCCATTTTAATATATAAAAACTGAACACTACAAAAATACAAAATAACAAAGTGAATGAACAAACGAAAATCGAAACAATCCCGTATGGTACAGACACAGGAAACAACCACCCACAAAACACAAAGGAAAACAGGCTACCTAAATATGGCTCCCAATCAGAGACAAAGACTGACACCTGCCTCTGATTGAGAACCATACTAGGCCAAACACATTAGAAATAGAACAACAGAACAAAACATAGAAAAACAACATAGAATGCCCACCCCAACTCACGCTCTGACCAAACTAAAATAAAGACATAAAAAAGGAACTAAGGTCAGAACGTGACACCTGCGCCTGACTCCTCAACACCAGCTACACACAGACCACGTTACAGGCAATGGAAAATCTGGGATATTTTTTGCTTTGTTTCAGAACATTCAATTCTCTGGAAACATCTCTGGTGGACATTCCTGCAGTTAGCATGCCAATTGCATACTCCCTAAAAACTTGACACATCTGTGGCATTGTGTTGTGTGACAAAGGATAAATGCTCACTAACAGGGATGTAAACAAAATTGTTCACAAAATGTGAGATAAATAAGCTTTTATGTCTTTTATTTCTGCTCATGAAACATGGGACCAACACTTTACATGTTGCGTTTATATTTTGGTTCAGTGTAGATAGTGGATAAAAGGAGGAGTTGTAACCCACGTGTATAGCAGCTCTTATAATGGTCCTCTGATCTGTTGACCACCATGCATTATCATGGTTCAGCTGGGTTCTGACGCTATACTGTACATCTCTGTAAAATAGCCTGGAGGTTACCTCTGTGTGGATGCTATATGCTACGGTAGTGTTACTGAGGGCAATATACATAGCCATCCACAGCAGACATGCACATGTCCCAAACACACAATGTCCCAGGCTCAGAGCTGTCCTGTTGGGTTAGGGTTATAGGTTGAGGTTATGGGGTTAGGAACTGGGAAACGTGATCTCTGGACATTACTGTCTGACTGTACCAATTGTATTTTTAAAAAGAGCTCTACAAATGTGAAGGAAAAGTGTGAGTGATTGATGCCTGTGGATGTCACAGCGCTTGCGGGATTGTGCCTGTTGAAAGATGATTCTCTTTTATTGTGATCATACTATTCATAATGATATGCACATGAACAGGGACTCATGCCTGAGGAGGACAGGGGAGATGCTTCGTGTTGATGGACATTCAGCAGGGAGGGAGTCTCACTGCAGGGGAAAATGGATGAGGAGGACAGGAGAGATGCTTCATGTTGATGGACATTCAGCAGGGAGGGAGTCTCACTGCAGGGGAAAATGGATGAGGAGGACAGGAGAGATGCTTCGTGTTGATGGACATTCAGCAGGGAGGGAGTCTCACTGCAGGGGAAAATGGATGAGGAGGACAGGAGAGATGCTTCGTGTTGATGGACATTCAGCAGGGAGGGAGTCTCACTGCAGGGGAAAATGGAGAGGTGTTTATGACTACTATTCATACCAGCAGAAACCAGAGCAACAATAAGATGACATAACACGCTTCTGTGTGAATCTGAATGTGAAGAATGTGGATGAGAGGAATAGTTCCATTCACAACGAGGTGATTCATATGAGCTGATTTTATTTATAGCTCAATATTTGCTGCTGGTTTTGCTGCTAAATTTAGGAAGTGGGCCTGCAGTAATGTCCACCGACACACAACACAAGCCTAACCCTCTTGAAATCAATGTCAGACAAATCTCAATGATTTGTTGTCTACTGTCCCTTAGTAATATATATATTTGGTGATTTGTGTTGTGTTGGCCAGTATTTTATCCTGTCTTATTTGATAAATGCTTTGAAATATAAATATTGAAATATGCTTATATTATTAAAGTATATTCATATCTTATCATTTTTTTATTCAACGGTTTCTAGGCCCGTTTGGGAAACAGTCAGGAGTCAGGTATAAAAAGATAAAATAAATGTATTAAGAGATTCAGGCTACGTATAGGTTTGCTTGTTTCAAACAGGATAAACTCAAAGCACATTAACACAATTACATCCGGCCGTGATTGGGAGTCCCATAGGGCGGTGCACAATTGGCCCAGCGTCGTTCGGGTTTGGCCGGGTAGGCCGTCATTGTAAATAAGAATTTGTTCTTAACTGACTTGCCTCGTTAAATAAAGGTTAAATAAAAAATAAAGAGGAAATCTGCAGTTGTAACAATAACAAAACATATTCCCAACCACTGTTTCTGTAAAAATCTGAGGGCTGGAGAAATGTAACCCCTCTCTAATTCATAGACATAGCTATGGATGCAAGGACTGATCATTCAAGCATCCATGATATCAACATTATAGTTTTATCCATGTTATGAGGCTATACAGTGTTTGTCTACATTTACTTTGTTTACAAACCTTGGATTAAAACAAGCTTATGTTTTTGGTTCTGATGGGTTACTACAGTTCAACTAAGGTCAGTTGGCATTTTTAAGTTATATTCTTCAAGAATGAATGAGTACATATCATGTCAAAAAATGTAAGTAGCAACTGCAGATTTCCCCTTTAACAAAATACAAATTTGGAATATTGCTCAACACACACTCGGACTCCCGAGTGGCACAGCAGTCTAAGGCACTGCATCTCAGTGCTTGGGGCGTCATCACAACTGGCCATGATTGGGAGTCCCATAGGGCAGCGGACAATTGGCCCAGCGTCATTCAAGGTTTGGCCGGTGTAGGCTGTCCTTGTAAATAAGAATTTGTTCTCAACTGACTTGCCTTGTTAAATAAAAAATAAAAAAATACATTCTGAACACATTTGACCACACCCCTTCATTTCTCTTGGTCCTCAAATGTTTCTTAATTAAACTGACTACGCACACTGACACCACACGTTCTCAACCAACATCCAACTTCAGGTACAATTATAGAGGTCTGTGAGGTGCTTTCATAGGCTACACATGTTCCTGCATGCAAAACAATCAATATCAATGGTCAGTTTGACACTATGTTACAGTATAAAGCTTATTTACAAGTGTGATAAATAGCGCTACATTCCCATCCAGAACATGAAATAGGTTAGATTTTAGATCAAATTGAAACTATTTTATGCATAATGACTGTGTAGCCTCGCCCAGTTCATAAATATTAAATAATGGGAGCGTGCAAAGGGGTGCGGTCTTTCCTGTAGTCGGGAACGGAACCGGAAGTTCCGCCATCTCCTTGTACCATTCGAGCTACAACAGGGTCAGTATAGACTTAATTTAGATGTTAATTATGGAATATTGTCAACAGTTATTACATATTATAAGTAATACTGACGCAGTAAACGTTCCATAACCATCGGTTTTATGTTAAGGATGGTGGTATCACTCGATCAGATCATAAATACCACTCCTATTCTGTTGCCACTTGAACTGTTAGCAACAGCGTTCAACGTTATCTCATCTGTTTGTACCATCGGCTACTTCAGCTTCCTAGCTAGGTAAATAGCAATGATTCATTCAGTGTCGTGACAGGAATACCTATATTTAGTTAGTCGGGTTTCTCTTTCACGCTTTCCCCTTAACCCCCAACACAATTGTAAAACGTTCAAATTGATCGCGACTGGGAAAGCCAAGGAGAAGGGGAGTTAACGGTAAGTAGCTAACGTTTTCCAGCTGATAGCTGGGAGGGTGGTACCAGATAGCTAACGTTAGCCAGCCTATAGCTAGCTATCTAATTAGTTAGTGACCCCTTTTATCTGGTTTGGATAGCCTTCTATGTTTGCCAACCAAGTTCGTTACACTTCCCATGTTGTTCTTTGGCAGTAGTAGTTTCAAGTATTTCCTGTTGTAATGTTTGCGTTGGTGTTGAATCGCTATGTAGACTGTTGTGAGAGATGATAACTGATTAGCATGCTAACTGGGTGGGGGTCTCTGGCTAAGGAGGGTGTGTGACTGTATTAGCGACTATCAAGTGGGAACGAGCGTAGAGGCCACAGTGTCTCTGACATTGTCATGATCGTTACAGTCTACATCGTTACCCCGCCCTATTTTTTTTCTGGCGTTAGCTCAACTATGGGCTAGTAGCGCAATAACTTTGGCCTGCTAGCTAACGTTAGTTCAATAGTTTGTTAGCTAGCTTATATTAGACTCAGCCAACTAGCTACGTTTGTCTGGCTTCAGCTAACTAGTTGCATGTGTATTGCATGTTGGGATTTCATTGCCAATAATGCATCTGCCGTTGAATGCACATTGTATGTCTAGTGTCAGAGTGAAACCAAGCAAGTTCTGATACTTATTCCACTGTATGCTGTCCTGAATATTTAAATGGCATTAGCTAAGCTCCTTATCAACAGTTGAACTTGACAGTACAATAACATAGCTACATACAACACCCGGACGTCTCCTATCTTGTAGCATGTAGCTTTGTTATTGTACCGTCAAGTTCAACTGTTGATAAGGAGTTTAGCTAATGCAGTGCTCCACATTATGATGTGTAGGGTTGAGGTCATTGCCATATAAATTCAGCACAGGATATGTCTGTTTCAAGAAAAGAAGATCACTTTTTTTCTGAGTATTTTTCAGATCACTTCCCCAATTTACATAGAATTGGCCTGACCCCTGTTGAATTGTGAGAGATTTGGGCTAAGCTTGTCCCTTATCTACATTTGGTCTTGGTAGATGCCTTGTGTGAACTTTGGAACGTTGCTCCAGTAATCTCTAAACTGACTTCAGGAATGGTTATCTCTCTGTGTTATGCAACCTAGTCTCCTATTAGTACTGTACAACCTGTCGTCTTCCACTCCTTATTAGTCTGCTCGGCCACACTGTGCTAGGGGTATTCAGCAGCACTGGAACAATTCTGTCAGAGAAGACAGTCTAATCATATAAGAATATGTTGTACATACATATTAGATGAGTTTGTTAGTCACATACACAGGCTCGCAGATGTAATTGCAGGGCACAGTGAAATTCTTAAGATCCGAGCTCCAACGGTGCAGGTCAAAAAGAGAAGTGAATGAAACCCACTAGGATTATTCATGCCACAGCATTGTTAAACAGTCCTCAGAGTACTAACAGTTCAATGGCGTCAAAATAGTGACACTGTTCAAGCCTGCATGCCATGGCCATGCTCATCTGACACCATTAACTGGGTCAGATGGTGAAAGTGAATGAAACTAAAACACTGCCTAATTCCAATTAAATATCCTAGCCTACGTTGTGTTTGGGGTGAGGAGAAGCTCAGGGTTTTCTCTTTGGGGCCTTCAACACGTACCGGTAAGATTAGTGTTGTCATCTCTCACTCCACAGATTGTTTTTATCACCCCAAATCTGCGGTTTTGGGACTCAATGTCTCTGTGAGGAGAGACAGACAGGCTGAGACAGAGCACTCTGTAAACGACTGGAGCCGGAAAGAGAGAAACCAAGTGAGAGAACACTATTCCTTTGTAACAGGTGTGTGTGTGTGTGTGTGTGTGTGTGTGTGTGTGTGTGTGTGTGTGTGTGTGTGTGTGTGTGTGTGTGTGTGTGTGTGTGTGTGTGTGTGTGTGTGTGTGTGTGTGTGTGTGTGTGTGTGTGTGTGTGTGTGTGTGTGTGTGTGTGTGTGTGTGCGTGCGTGCGTGCGTGCGTGCGCTGCCTCTCTGTTGACATAAAGGAGCACTATGTCCACTAAATTTGATTGCTGGTTTCTTTTTTCTCTTTCACGCAATGTCTGCCTATTCATCTTGTCTCTCGATGTCTCTCTCTCTCGATGTCTCTCTCTCTCTCTCTCTCTCAAATTCAAATTCAAGCTGCTTTATTGGCATGAAAAACATTGTGTCAATATTGCCAAAGCAACAATGTATACAATATACATTGTAATACAATTAAAACAATGACAAACAATAATATAGAATGGCAGTAAATAATAATACAAAATTAAATATAAAAATAGTAACAATAAAATGGTAACAGTCAATAGTCGAATGTAATGTATGGTGTAATGCACCACTACCACCACCACCATCATTAAACTGCTATCATTA
This sequence comes from Salvelinus namaycush, assembly GCF_016432855.1. Taxonomy (NCBI): domain Eukaryota; kingdom Metazoa; phylum Chordata; class Actinopteri; order Salmoniformes; family Salmonidae; genus Salvelinus; species Salvelinus namaycush. The sequence continues at coordinate 63,438,875 of NC_052311.1, read as the reverse complement.
CCATTACCACCCATACCATTACTACTTGGAATGATAAACAACAATAATAATACTAATAACAATAACAGTAATAACAATAACAGTCATAATAAGTAAGTTACTGCTTACTATGCAGATGTTATTATTCAGTGTCCCTCAGGCTATGGCAGGTAAATACATATTTGGCTGCAAGAGAAGCCATTGCTCCTTCGCCCATGAGTATTTTTAGTTTTTCCTCTGGGTTTAATAAGTTAAAATTTGGAATAAATGTAGTCATTTCTGTGAATAATGAATCTCTTGGTGAGGAATATTTATCACAGTAAAGGAGAAAGTGCATCTCTGTTTCTACGTCCCCTGTCAGGCAGTGACCACATACACGCTCCTCTTTGGGTAGCCATGTCTTTTTATGTCTGCCGGTTTCTATTGCCAATCGGTGGTCACTCAGCCTGTACTTGGTAAGGATCTGTCTCTGCTTCGAATCTCTGACAGAGTAGAGATATTCAGCCAATTCATATTCTCTGTTTAGGGTCAGATAGCAATTTAGTCGGCTTTGGGATTTTGTTTCGTTTTTCCAATGTTGTAAATATGAGTCCTTTGATTGGTTCATGATTTTGTTTATTGGAATTCTTTCTTTTGAAGCAGTGCTGGTGTCAGCTTGGTTGGTTAGGTCCAACACCAGCTGACTGAGAGGGCTCGTTTCTGGGCTCAGCTCTTGGGTTTGAAGTGCTTTAAATTGCAGACTCGAATTTGGACTTGAATTTAGATGTAGCCAAAATTTTAATGATCTTTTCTGTATTTTCATTATTATTGGAAAGCGGCCCAATTCTGCCCTACATGCATTAGTTGGTGTATTTCTCTGGACTTGTAGGATTTTCCGACAGAATTCTGCATGTAGGGTTTCAATTGGATGTTTGTCCCACATTTTAAAGTCCAGTTTATTGAGTGGCCCCCAAACCTCACTTCCGTAAAGAGCTATTGGTAGGATTACACTGTCAAATATTTTGGTCCAAATTCTAATTGGGATGTTGATTTTGAATAATTTCATTTTTATTGCATACAATGCTCTGCGGGCTTTTTCTTTGAGTGCATTCACTGCCCTATTAAAGTTTCCCGATGCAGATATGGTCAGACCAAGGTAGGTGTAATTTTTTGTGTGTTCAATGATGGTGTTGTTCAGGGTGAATTTATATTTGTGTTTCTGACATCTGTTTTGTTTTTGGAAAATCATGATTTTAGTTTTTGGGAAATTTACTGCCAGGGCCCAATTATGGCAATATTGCTCTAGAATATTAATGTTCTGTTGAAGACCTTTGGTTGGTGATAGAAGTACCAAGTCATCAGCATATAGCAGGTATTTCACCTCTGTGTCAAATAGTGTGAGTCCTGGGGCTGGAGAATTGTCCAACATGTCTGCTAATTCATTGATATAAATGTTGAAAAGATTTGGACTCAAACTACAGCCTTGTCTCACACCTCGACATTGTGAAAAGAATTCTGTTCTTTGGTTTTTGATTTTTATTGCACACTTGTTTTCTGTGTACATACATTTTATTAAGTCATACACCTTACCACCAAGCCCACTTTGTAGAATTTTGTAGAATAGCCCTTCGTGCCAAATAGAATCAAATGCTTTTTTAAAGTCAATAAAGCAAGCAAAGATTTTGCCCTCTTTTTTTTGGTGGACGTGTTTATTAATTAGTGTGTGTAAGGTGTATATATGGTCAGTAGTGCGATGGTTAGGGAGAAAGCCAATTTGACATTTAGTTATTACATTTTTTTCTTGAAGAAAGGTTTGGATTCTTGAATTCAAAATGCTACAGAAAACCTTTCCCAAGTTACTGTTTACACAAATTCCCCTGTAATTATTGGGGTCTGATTTGTCTCCACTTTTGTGGATAGGGGAGATGAGCCCCTGGTTCCAGACATCAGGGAAGCAGCCAGAAGTTAAAACCATGTTGAACAATTTAAGCACAGCATTTTGCAACTCAGGTGTGCTGTTTTTCAGCATTTCATTTCTGATGTTGTCTAGACCACAAGCCTTCTTTGATTTAATAGATTTGAGCTTTTCATTTAGTTCTTGTTGGGTTATTGGGTAATCTAATGGATTTTGGTTATTTTTAATGACTGATTCAAGGATGTTCAATTTTTCTTTAATTTCTAATTGGTTCTGTTTTAAGTCTTTTTGTGGGATGTTTTTGTATAGATTATCAAAATAAGTTTTCCAAATTCCTACATCTTGTATGGCTAATTCTTGTGGCTTTGTTGTGCTTAAATTGTTCCACATGTCCCAGAACTGATTTTGGTCAATTGCGTTTTCAATTTCATCAAGTGTCTTGTTGGTATAATTTAGTTTCTTGCGTTTCAGTGTATGTTTATACTGTTTCAGAGTTTCAAAGTATTCATATCGTAGCTCTGGGTTGTTTTGCTGCTTATGTTTTTTGTTTGACATTTGTCTTAGGTGTTTTCTAATTGTTTTACATTCATTATCAAACCATTTGTCAGAAACATTTTGTTTTTTGTTTCTGATGTTGCATTTCTTTGGTTTTCTCAAATTTGCTTTCGATGCTGCTTTTTGGAATATGCAGTTGATGTTTAGAGTAGCCGAATTGACACCATCTTTATTGTTTTGGTATTGTGAGTTATTGAAAAACTGTATAGAGTTCATCATTTCTTTTGAGTTCAATGTTTCAATGAATCTCTCTGCACTGTTTGGAGCCCATCTGTATGATTGGTTTATGTTGAAGAGTTTATTGGGCAGTTTTTTTGAATGAATATTGCTGGTTAATTTCTTCAAAAACACGTTGATCTGACTGTGATCTGACAATGGTGTCTGTGGTCTGACAGTGAATGCACTAATGGAGGAGGGGTCAATGTCCGTGATGGCATAATCGACTACACTTGTCCCAAGAGCTGAGCAGTAAGTAAACTGACCTAAAGAGTCCCCTCTGATTCTACCATTAAGCATGTACAGGCCTAAGGCTCGACAGAGATGCACTAACACCTTCCCATTTTTGTTCAGTATTTGGTCAGGACTGTTTCTATTATTTATAATAGGGCTGCTGTACAAGGAGGGGTGACCAAATATGTGGTGGTTACCTCCCGCATCAGTGTAGTCAGGCTCAGAACCTGTTCTTGCATTGAAATCTCCACAAAGAAGCACTTTACCCTCTGCCTGAAATGTAATGATTTCTGTCTGGAGATTGTCAAAAAACTGATCATCATAATATGGTGAATCTGAAGGAGGAGCATAAGCTGCACATATGTACACGTCATTATCACAATAGATTGTACCTTTGTTAAGTTTTAGCCAAATGTGACTGGTACCTTTTTTCATTTCATTCAGTGCCAAGTCCTGCTTATGCCAAATGATGATTCCACCTGAGTCTCGGCCCCGTTTAACATTTTTATGTTTGATTGATGGTAGTAAACTTTCTCTATACCCTGAGGGACACTGAGTATCTATGTCTCCACGACACCATGTTTCCAGTAGGATTATGATGTCCTGTCCTTTGATGTTTTTAATAAATTCTGGATTTGTTGTTTTATAACCAAAATGTGAAGAGTAAAGTCCCTGGATATTCCAAGAGCTGATAGTTAATGATCTCATTTATAATAAGTGATATTCACTGGTTTGAGTAAAGTACATTGAAAACAATACAAAATAATATATATATATATATATATATATATATATATACACATACATACATATATATATATACATATACATACATACATACATACATACATACATACATACATACATACATACATACATACACACACCATTATATATAAATATTATTATTATACCGGTGCCAATAAAATTAAGAATAGTTGTAAACAAATTAATAAGAATGGAATAAGACTGCACAAAAAATAAGTACAATGCAATCTGCAACCCTGTGTGTGTGTGTGTGCCCGTGAATTAAAGGGTCTGTCTAGCTCAGTAGTCTGCATATTAGATGCAGTAGTTGGCGCACCTCTCCTATCTCTGACTGTTCTAGGTGTATTTTGCCAGAGGTTACCTCAGCATATGTAGGCTGATGATCTGAATGATACATGGTGTGGACTGCATCATGTGGTGTACTTCTCTGAAGGACAGTGTTCTGTCCGACCCTGGAGTAGTGGTCAGAGCTGTGTTGTGATGGGCCAGGTCCAGTAGAGATGTGTTGTGACGGGCCAGGTCCAGTAGAGCTGTGTTGTGATGGGCCAGGTCTAGTAGAGATGTGTTGTGATGGGCCTGGTCTAGTAGAGCTGTGTTGTGATGGGCCTGGTCCAGTAGAGCTGTGTTCTGATGGGCCTGGTCTAGTAGAGCTGTGTTGTGATGGGCCTGGTCCAGTAGAGCTGTGTTGTGATGGGCCTGGTCTAGTAGAGCTGTGTTGTGAAGGCCCTGGTCTAGTAGAGCTGTGTTGTGATGGGCCGGGTCTAGTCGTGCTGTCCTGAGGCGGGTCTGGTCTCGTAAATCTGTGTTGTGATGGGCCTGGTCTAGTAGAGCTGTGTTGTGATGGGCCTGGTCTAGTAGAGCTGTGTTGTGTTGGGCCTGGTCTAGTCGTGTTGTCCTGATGCGGGTCTGGTCTCGTAAATCTGTGTTGTGATGGGCCTGGTCTAGTAGAGCTGTGTTGTGAAGGCCCTGGTCTCGTAAATCTGTGTTGTGTTGGGCCTGGTCTAGTAGAGCTGTGCTGTAATAAGCCGTGTCTGGCTCTTTTCTCCTGGGGATGGTGGAGGTACTGTTGTTTCAGAAGGTGGGGCGGGGGACCTCTGTTGCTGGGGTGATGGGTGTGTGGGTCCCTGCCAAGTGTTGCATCTTTTAGGTCCTTGGCAAAGGTTCTGATACTGTCCTGATCAAGATGTACATTATCATATAAGTGTTGACATGTCAGAGTGGGGTGGTGAGCCGTTCTGACGTTGAGTAGTGAGGCACAGTCCACAGTGATCTGTTGATTTATTTTGTCGATCAACTGTCCTGGGAAGTCTTTTCTTGGTAGGAGGGTGGACACAACTATATTGGTTGTTGGGAACACAGCCTGTGCCCGTTCTGCCACTCTTCTCACTGCCCCAGATACATCTTCACCTTTGGCATGAAGGTCGTTTGTGCCAGTGTGGATGATGATGTTGTCGAGGGTGTCAATCCTGGTCTGACTGAGTAGCTGCATTGCACTGTCAGTTGTAGGACACCAGAACTTATACACCTGGTGTCTAGGGAATAATCTTTCCTGGACTAAGAACTTCCCATTTGAATCAATAAGGATTGCAGTTGTGGGTGACTGTCTGGCTGGAGCAGACTGGGAGACTGGTATTCTGACCTGGGCTGGAGCAGACTGGGAGGCTGGTATTCTGACCTTGGCTGGAGCACACTGTGTTGGAGCAGACTGAGAGGCTGGTTGGCTGACCTGGGCTGGAGCAGACTGAGAGGCTGGTTGGCTGACCTGGGCTGGAGCAGACTGAGAGGCTGGTAGGTTGACCTGGGCTGGAGCACACTGTGCTGGAGCAGACTGGGAGACTGGTATTCTGACCTGTGCTGGAGCAGACTGGGAGACTGGTATTCTGACCTGTGCTGGAGCAGACTGGGAGACTGGTATTCTGACCTGTGCTGGAGCACACTGTGTTGGAGCAGACTGAGAGGCTGGTTGGCTGACCTGGGCTGGAGCAGACTGGTAGGCTGGTGCAGTGTCATCAGGCTGTGTGGTGGAGGCCATGCTGGTCTCGGGTTCTGCTTGTGTTATGCCAAGCTGGTGGACATGTTCTCCAGATGCAGAGGACATAATGACTCGCTGCTGGTTGAGGAGGTCAATGTACCTCTCTCTCTGCTCTAGCTGCTTTCTTGTTGTGCTCAGATGGTCTCTGAGGTCATCATTTGTCTGACTCAGTTTGTCCATTCTGCTTTCTAGTTTAGCAATAGATGCTCTGCTCTCCTCCTTGAACTGTTTCATCTCTTCTTTAAGTTTCTGGACAGTGTCCTCCTCTTGAAGCATGTTCTCTCTGAGTTCTATGACCTCTGCTTCGACTAGAGAGAAGGTGTTGTGGAAACGTTGCATAGCAGGTGTTCTTGGTGTTGTAGGCATGTCCTTGGCTCTGTCTGCTGCAGGTGAGGTAGGTAGAGGGACACTGAGGGCTTCTTGCTGGGTCACAGAGACCGCTGGGGCCTGCTTTTCACCGTCATCTCCCTCCTTGACTTTTTCCTCAGTTTCTGAGATGATTTCAGCTTCTGCTTTTAGGGTAGTAAACCTATTCTCAAAAGCCTGGAGGCTTGAATCATTGCCTTGTATCAATACAGTTCCATTATTATATACGTTTACTGTTTGATATGTGTTGCTATGGTCAGCTTCTTCAAAAATGCTGATCTGACATCCTTGGCTGATGCCTCTCTTTTTTGAGAAAGGGAAATGGTTGCAAATAACCCTTTTCCATATGTGCCCTCGTTTGGTATTAAAAATTAAATTTGCTCTTGTTTTGCAACTGGTAAGATCTGCAAACAGGCATTCATGGTTCTGTCCCATCAACAAACCTTTGAAACTTTTCTTAGCTTTCTCTGTTTTGATGTCTGGTGGGTAAAAATTTCCATAGCAACGCTGGTAATGTTGGCTGATGTTGCAATAGAAGTGTTGTTTCTTGTTTAATTGTCTTTTGTGTCTTTAGAGGACTACTTCACCTTGATGTCCCCTTTCCCTTTTCTTCTGTCCTTATTTTGTCCCACTTTGTCCCTTCTTCTCTTCTGCCAACTAGACACTCCTTGTTAGCTAGCTAGCTTCTTTCAGGAGAGTCCCTAGCAACTGCCTAGCAACAGGTAAACAACTTAGCTAGCTAAGAAAACTGTATAATTTTATGAAAAATTGTTACTTTTTCAGAATCCTTTCTTCTTTGTTTGCTGCTTGTTTGGTCTCCTATTCTGTCTAGCAGTTTTCTTTTGCTTTTTTTCGATGTACTTTACTCTAAAAACCATATAAATTTCAATATTTTTAGGAGCTCATCTTTTCAGCTGCTGCTGCTTAATTTGGAACTCCGGAATCTCTCTCGATGTCTCTCGATCTCTCTCTCTCGATGTCTCTCTCTCTCTCTCTCTGTCTCTTTCTCTCTCTCTCGCTCTCTCTCTGTCTCTCTCTCTCTCTCTCTCTCTCTCTCTCTGTCTCTCTCTGTCTCTCTCTGTCTCTCTCTGTCTCTCTCTGTCTCTCTCTGTCTCTCTCTGTCTCTCTCTCTCTCTCTCTGTCTCTCTCTCTCTCTCTGTCTCTCTCTCAATTCAATTTTTCAATTCAATTGACTTTATTGACATGGCAAGTTCATTATTACTTACATTGTCAAAGTATACATATCGAAAAATAAAAATCTAATATATATGTATATATATACAAAATATATATATATTTATATATAAATAAATGGTGGAACCAACAGTAATAATAATAGTAGTAGTGGACATGGGATTACCATTAACAGCAACTACAACAACAATATTAATCAGAACAACAATATATTAAATCAATGGTAGTAGACCAGTGTCAACATGACTTGAGAAGACATATGACCTGGTATGAAAGACAAAACAAAACTAAGCTAAATGGGAAATATTATCAACATTACTTTGCATTTTTCACTGGCTGTCCCTCAGGTTGTGGCAGGAGGACACATATTTGGCTGCCAAAACTGCACATTTTGGCTTTTCACCCAATAAATATTTGATTTTTTCTTCATCTTTTATAGTTTCAAATTCTTTGTATTGAGTTATAATTTTGGGAAAGAAATATGCTCTTAGGTCTGAGTATTTGTCACAGTGTAGTAGGAAATGCACCTCTGTCTCTACCTCTCCCCTGGAGCAGAGTGAGCACAGCCTGTCCTCTCTGGGCAGCCAGGTTTGTCTGTGACGACCGGTCTCTATAGCCAGACTGTGCTCACTGAGTCTCTCTCTCTCTCTCTCTCTCTCGATGTCTCTCTCTCGATGTCTCTCTCTCGATGTCTCTCTCTCGATGTCTCTCTCTCGATGTCTCTCTCTCGATGTCTCTCTCTCGATGTCTCTCTCTCGATGTCTCTCTCTCTCTCTCGATGTCTGTCTCTCTCTCTCTCTCGATGTCTCTCTCTCTCTCTCGATGTCTCTCTCGATGTCTCTCTCTCTCTCTCTCTCGATGTCTCTCTCTCTCTCTCTCTCTCGATGTCTCTCTCTCTCTCTCTCTCGATGTCTCTCTCTCGATGTCTCTCTCTCGATGTCTCTCTCTCGATGTCTCTCTCTCGATGTCTCTCTCTCGATGTCTCTCTCTCTCTCTCTCTCTCTCTCTCTCGATCTCTCTCTCTCTCTCTCTCGATGTCTCTCTCTCTCTCTCTCGATGTCTCTCTCTCTCTCTCTCGATGTCTCTCTCTCTCTCTCTCTCGATGTCTCTCTCTCTCTCTCTCTCTCTCGATGTCTCTCTCTCTCTCTCTCTCTCTCGATGTCTCTCTCTCTCTCTCTCTCTCTCGATGTCTCTCTCTCTCTCTCTCTCTCTCGATGTCTCTCTCTCTCTCTCTCTCTCTCTCTCTCTCTCTCTCTCTCTCTCTCTCTCTCTCTCTCTCTCTCTCTCGATGTCTCTCTCTCTCTCTCTCTCTCTCTCTCTCGATGTCTCTCTCTCTCTCTCTCTCTCTCTCTCTCTCTCTCGATGTCTCTCTCTCTCTCTCTCGATGTCTCTCGATGTCTCTCTCTCGATGTCTCTCTCTCTCGATGTCTCTCTCTCTCTCTCTCGATGTCTCTCTCTCTCTCAATTCAATTCAATTCAATTCAAGGGGCTTTATTGGCATGGGAAACATGTGTTAACATTGCCAAAGCAAGTGAGGTAGATATTATACAAAAGTGAAATAAACAATACAAATTAACAGTAAACATTACACATACAGAAGTTTCAAAACAATAAAGACATTACAAATGTTATATTATATATATATACAGTGTTGTAACAATGTACAAATGGTTAAAGCACACAAGTTAAAATAAATAAGCATAAATATGGGTTGTATTTACAATGGTGTTTGTTCTTCACTGGTTGCCCTTTTCTTGTGGCAACAGGTCACAAATCTTGCTGCTGTGATGGCACACTGTGGAATTTCTCCCAGTAGATATGGGAGTTTATCAAAATTGGATTTGTTTTCAAATTCTTTGTGGATCTGTGTAATCTGAGGGAAATATGTCTCTCTAATATGGTCATACATTGGGCAGGAGGTTAGGAAGTGCAGCTCAGTTTCCACCTCATTTTGTGGGCAGTGTGCACATAGCCTGTCTTCTCTTGAGAGCCATGTCTGCCTACGGCGGCCTTTCTCAATAGCAAGGCTATGCTCACTGAGTCTGTACATAGTCAAAGCTTTCCTTAAGTTTGGGTCAGTCACAGTGGTCAGGTATTCTGCCACTGTGTACTCTGTTTAGGGCCAAATAGCATTCTAGTTTGCTCTGTTTTTTTGTTAATTCTTTCCAATGTGTCAAGTAATTATCTTTTTGTTTTCTCATGATTTGGTTGGGTCTAATTGTGCTGTTGTCCTGGGGCTCTGTGGGGTGTGTTTGTGTTTGTGAACAGAGCCCTAGGACCAGCTTGCTTAGGGGACTCTTCTCCAGGTTCATCTCTCTGTAGGTGATGGCTTTGTTATGGAAGGTTTGGGAATCGCTTCCTTTTAGGTGGTTGTAGAATTTAACGGCTCTTTTCTGGATTTTGATAATTAGTGGGTATCGGCCTAATTCTGCTCTGCATGCATTATTTGGTGTTCTACGTTGTACACGGAGGATATTTTTGCAGAATTCTGCATGCAGAGTCTCAATTTGGTGTTTGTCCCATTTTGTGAAATCTTGGTTGGTGAGCGGACCCCAGACCTCACAACCATAAAGGGCAATGGGCTCTATGACTGATTCAAGTATTTTTAGCCAGATCCTAATTGGTATGTTGAAATTTATGTTCCTTTTGATGGCATAAAGGCCCTTCTTGCCTTGTCTCTCAGATCGTTCACAGCTTTGTGGAAGTTACCTGTGGTGCTGATGTTTAGGCCGAGGTATGTATAGTTTTTTGTGTGCTCTAGGGCAACGGTGTCTAGATGGAATTTGTGGTCCTGGTGACTGGACCTTTTTTGGAACACCATTATTTTGGTCTTACTGAGATTTACTGTCAGGGCCCAGGTCTGACAGAATCTGTGCAGAAGATCTAGGTGCTGCTGTAGGCCCTCCTTGGTTGGTGACAGAAGCACCAGATCATCAGCAAACAGTAGACATTTGACTTCGGATTCTAGTAGGGTGAGACCGGGTGCTGCAGACTGTTCTAGTGCCCGCGCCAATTCGTTGATATATATGTTGAAGAGGGTGGGGCTTAAGCTGCATCCCTGTCTCACCCCACGACCCTGTGTGAAGAAATGTGTGTGTTTTTTGCCAATTTTAACCGCACACTTGTTGTTTTGTGTACATGGATTTTATAATGTCGTATGTTTTACCCCCAACACCACTTTCCATCAATTTGTATAGCAGACCCTCATGCCAAATTGAGTCGAAGGCTTTTTTGAAATCAACAAAGCATGAGAAGACTTTGCCTTTGTTTTGGTTTGTTTGGTTGTCAATTAGGGTGTGTAGGGTGAATACATGGTCTGTTGTACGGTAATTTGGTAAAAAGCCAATTTGACATTTGCTCAGTACATTGTTTTCATTGAGGAAATGTACGAGTCTGCTGTTAATGATAATGCAGAGGATTTTCCCAAGGTTACTGTTGACGCATATTCCACGGTAGTTAAATGGGTCAAATTTGTCTCCACTTTTGTGGATTGGGGTGATCAGTCCTTGGTTCCAAATATTGGGGAAGATGCCAGAGCTAAGGACGATGTTAAAGAGTTTTAGTATAGCCAATTGGAATTTGTTGTCTGTATATTTGATCATTTCATTAAGGATACCATCAACACCACAGGCCTTTTTGGGTTGGAGGGTTTTTATTTTGTCCTGTAACTCATTCAAGGTAATTGGAGAATCCAGTGGGTTCTGGTAGTCTTTAATAGTTGATTCTAGGATTTGTATTTGATCATGTATATGTTTTTGCTCTTTATTCTTTGTTATAGAGCCAAAAAGATTGGAGAAGTGGTTTACCCATACATCTCCATTTTGGATAGATAATTCTTCGTGTTGTTGTTTGTTTAGTGTTTTCCAATTTTCCCAGAATTGGTTAGAGTCTATGGAGTCTTCAATTACATTGAGCTGATTTCTGACGTGCTGTTCCTTCTTTTTCCGTAGTGTATTTCTGTATTGTTTTAGTGATTCACCATAGTGAAGGCGTAGACTCAGGTTTTCCGGGTCTCTATGTTTTTGGTTGGACAGGTTTCTCAATTTATTTCTTAGATTTTTGCATTCTTTATCAAACCATTTGTCATTGTTGTTCATTTTCTTCGGTTTTCTATTTGAGATTTTTAGATTTGATAGGGAAGCTGAGAGGTCAAATATACTGTTAAGATTTTCTACTGCCAAGTTTACACCTTCACTATTGCAGTGGAACATTTTACCCAGGAAGTTGTCTAAAAGGGATTGAATTTGCTGTTGCCTAATTGTTTTTTGGTAGGTTTCCAAACTGCATTCCTTCCATCTATAGCATTTCTTAATGTTACTCAGTTCCTTTGGCTTTGATGCCTCATGATTGAGTATTGCTCTGTTCAAGTAGACTGTGATTTTGCTGTGGTCTGATAGGGGTGTCAGTGGGCTGACTGTGAACGCTCTGAGAGACTCTGGGTTGAGGTCAGTGATAAAGTAGTCTACAGTGCTACTGCCAAGAGATGAGCTATAGGTGAACCTACCATAGGAGTCCCCTCGAAGCCTACCATTGACTATGTACATACCCAGCGTGCGACAGAGCTGCAGGAGTTGTGACCCGTTTTTGTTGGTTATGTTGTCATAGTTGTGCCTAGGGGGGCATATGGGGGAGGGAATGCTGTCACCTGCAGGCAGGTGTTTGTCTCTCTCTCTCGATGTCTCTCTCTCTCTCGATGTCTCTCTCTCTCTCGATATGTCTCTCTCTCTCTCGATATGTCTCTCTCTCTCTCTCTCTCGATATGTCTCTCTCTCTCTCTCTCGATATGTCTCTCTCTCTCTCTCTCGATATGTCTCTCTCTCTCTCTCTCTCGATATGTCTCTCTCTCTCTCTCTCTCGATATGTCTCTCTCTCTCTCTCTCTCGATATGTCTCTCTCTCTCTCTCTCTCGATATGTCTCTCTCTCTCTCTCTCTCTCTCGATATGTCTCTCTCTCGATGTCTCTCTCTCTCTCGATGTCTCGATGTCTCTCTCTCTCTCTCTCTCTCGATGTCTCTCTCTCTCTCTCTCTCGATGTCTCTCTCTCTCGATGTCTCTCTCTCTCTCTCTCTCAAATTCAAATTCAAGCTGCTTTATTGGCATGAAAAACATTGTGTCAATATTGCCAAAGCAACAATGTATACAATATACATTGTAATAAAATTATAAACAATAACAAATAATAATATTAAATGGCAGAAAATAATAATACAAAATTAAATACAAAAATAATAACAATAAAATGGTAATAGTCAATAGTAGAATGTAATGTAATAAATATAAAAATCTAAATGGAAAATTAAACTATAACTAACTTATAACCAAATAACGGTCATCTTCACCATTACATCAGTACTACAACTACTATCATCATTACCACTACTACTACCACCACCATCATTAAACTGCTGTCATTACCATTACCACCCATACCACTACTATTTGGAATGATAAACAACAATAATAATAGTAATAACAATAATAGCAATAACAATAATAGTAATAATAAGTAAGTTACTGCTCACTATGCAGATGTTATTATTCAGTGTCCCTCAGGCTATTGCAAGCAAATACATATTTGGCTACAAGAGGAGCCATTGCTCCTTCGCCCATGAGTATTTTTAGTTTTTCCTCTGTGTTTAATAAAAAAAATATTCCTCACCAAGAGATTCATTAATCACAGTAATGGAGAAAGTGCATCTCTGTCTCTACCTCCCCTGTCGTGCAGTGACCAAATACACGCTCCTCTTTGGGTAGCCATGTCTTTTTATGTCTGCCGGTCTCTATTGCCAATTGGTGGTCACTCAGCCTGTACTTGGTAAGGATTCTGTCTCTGCTTCGTATCTCTGACAGAGATAATCAGCCAATTCATATTCTCTGTTTGGGGTCAGATAGCAATTTAGTCGGCTTTGGGATTTTGTTTCGTTTTTCCAATGTTGTATATATAAGTCCTTTGATTGGTTCATGATTTTGTTTATTGGAATTCTTTCTTTTGAAGCAGTGCTGGTGTCAGCTTGGTTGGTTAGGTCCAACACCAGCTGACTGAGAGGGCTCGTTTCTGGGCTCAGCTCTTGGGTTTGAAGTGCTTTAAATTGCAGACTTGAATTTTGACTTGAATTTAGATGTAGCCAAAATTGTAATGATCTTTTCTGTATTTTCATTACCACTGGAAAGTGGCCCAATTCTGCCCTACATGCATTAATTGGTGTATTTCTCTGGATTTAATTGGTGTATTTCTTTGAATTGGTGTATTTCTCTGGAATTTTCCAACAGAATTCTGCATGTAGGGCTTCAATTGGATGTTGTCCCACATTTTAAAGTCCAGTTTATTGAGTGGCCCCCAAACCTCACTTCCGTAAAGAGCTATTGGTAGGATTACACTGTCAAATATTTTGGTCCAAATTCTAATTGGGATGTTGATTTTGAATAATTTCATTTTTATTGCATACAATGCTCTGCGGGCTTTTTCTTTGAGTGCATTCACTGCCATATTAAAGCTTCCCGATGCAGGTAGGTGTAATTTTTAGTGTGTTCAGTTATGGTGTTGTTCAGGGAGAATTTATATTTGTGTTTCTGACATCTGTTTTTTTGTTTTTTGGGGGGGGTAAATCGTGATTTTCATTTTTTTATTTTTTTTATTGCCAGGGCCCAATTATGGCAATATTGCTCTAGAATATTAAGGTTCTGTTGAAGACCTTCATTGGTTGGTGATAGAAGTACCAAGTCATCAGCATATAGCAGGTATTTTACCTCTGTGTCAAGTAGTGTGAGTCCTGGGGCTGGAGAATGGTCCAACATGTCTGCTAATTCATTGATATAAATGTTGAAAAGATTTGGACTCAAACTGCAGCCTTGTCTCACACCTCAATGTTGTGAAAAGAATTCTGTTCTTTGGTTTTTGATTTTTATTGCACACTTTTCTGTGTACTTACATTTTATTAAGTCATGCACCTTACCACCAAGCCCACTTTGGAGAATTTTGTAGAATAGCCGAATCGTGCCAAATAGAATCAAATGCTTTTTTAAAGTCAATAAAGGAAACAAAGATTTTGCCGTCTTTTTGTTGGTGGACGTGTTTATTAATTAGTGTGTGTAAGGTGTGTATATATGGTCAGTAGTGCGACGTCTCTCTCGATGTCTCTCTTGCTGTCTCTCTCGATCTCTCTCTCTCTCTCTCGATGTCTCTCTCTCTGTTGCTGCTTTTCTTTTTCTCTTCGGCTACTCTCCTCTCTCTCTGTATTAACTCACTGTACACTTTGCCCTGGCTGCTATTTGTTTTGTGTTGTATGAACTGTTTTACAACCACTCTCTTTCTCTGTGTGGGTCAGATTTTCCGTGGAACCCGACAGCCAGACGGTTGCCATGTCGACCTCATCGCTACGGCGACAAGTAAAGAACATTGTCCACAACTTCTCAGAGGCCGAGATCAAGGTACGCTCGTCCTTTCTTTTCTCTCTTCCTCTCCGACCACTTTTCCACCCACACCTCTTTATTTGTTTTATTCTTCTGTTTCCCATTGTCCTCTTCTTCCTTTCCTCACCACTTCTTTCAAGGCTAGCTCACCTCATTCTCCTCCTCCTCTGCTTCCTCCCTCTCCAACTCTTTCTTCCTCTCCTCCCTTACTTCTGTCTTAACTTCTCTTAACTGTTGGTACTTACCAAATAATACATTCCACTGTGTACTCCCTGTATCTCCACCTCTCGCTATCTGGGTTAATGTAATCATGGTATCCATTCATCATGATGGTTCTGTCCAGCCTGTTTATCATCACTTCATCTCCACACCCCAGAGAGTAGGAGAGATGATCAGTTAAGGTGACCTACGATCACGGCTGTGGACTTATCAGGGGTTCATTTGATTAAAGTACTTTGCATAATTGTTGTCTGTTTTTACATGTTTAGTCGTGAGCTTTGTATCGTAATATATTTTGTTGGCTTGAGCTTGCCAAGCGAATGAATAGTCTTGTCTTGATATAAACTACCAGTTGATTAATCAATTAATTGATCAATAAATCACATCTTAGATTGTTCAATGTTGACTGCTTTTGGTCCGTCAGGTAGCCTAGTGGTTAGAGCCATGGGCCAGTAACTGAAAGGTTGCTCGATTGACTCCCTGAGCTGACAAGGTAAAAATGTGTCGTTCTGCCCCTGAACAAGGCAGTTAACCCACTGTTCCTAGGCTGTCATTGTAAATAAGATTTTGTTCTTAACTGACTTGCCTAGTTAAATAAAGGTTAAATAAAAAATAATCCTGATGTTTCTCTGGTCTCTCTTCCCCCCCCCCCCCCCCCCACATGTCCCTGGTCTCTCTTTCTCCCCCCCCCCCCCCCCACATGTCCCTGGTCTCTCTTTCTCCCCCCCCCCCCCCCACATGTC
The DNA here is from genome assembly GCF_016432855.1 of Salvelinus namaycush. Lineage (NCBI taxonomy): Eukaryota > Metazoa > Chordata > Actinopteri > Salmoniformes > Salmonidae > Salvelinus > Salvelinus namaycush. The sequence continues at coordinate 63,423,265 of NC_052311.1, read as the reverse complement.
CCTGGTCTCTCTTTCTCCTCCCCCCCCTACATGTCCCTGGTCTCTCTTTCTCCCCCCCCCCCCTACATGTCCCTGGTCTCTCTTTCTCCTCCCCCCCCCCCCCCCCCCATGTCCCTGGTCTCTCTTTCTCCCCCCCCCCCCCCCCCCCATGTCCCTGGTCTCTCTTTCTCCTCCCCCCCCCCCCCCCCCATGTCCCTGGTCTCTCTTTCTCCTCCCCCCCCATGTCCCTGGTCTCTCTTTCTCCTCCCCCCCCCCCTCCATGTCCCTGGTCTCTCTTTCTCCTCCCCCCCCCCCCCTCCATGTCCCTGGTCTCTCTTTCTCCTCCCCCCCCCCCCCCCCCCCCATGTCCCTGGTCTCTCTTTCTCCTCCCCCCCCCCCCCCCCCATGTCCCTGGTCTCTCTTTCTCCTCCCCCCCCCCCCCCCCCCCCCCATGTCCCTGGTCTCTCTTTCTCCTCCCCCCCCCCCCATGTCCCTGGTCTCTCTTTCTCCTCCCCCCCCCCCCCCCCCCATGTCCCTGGTCTCTCTTTCTCCTCCCCCCCCCCCCCCCCCATGTCCCTGGTCTCTCTTTCTCCTCCCCCCCCCCCCCCCCCCCATGTCCCTGGTCTCTCTTTCTCCTCCCCCCCCCCCCCCCCCATGTCCCTGGTCTCTCTTTCTCCTCCCCCCCCCCCCCCCCCCCCCATGTCCCTGGTCTCTCTTCTCCTCCTCCCCCCCCCCCCCCCCCATGTCCCTGGTCTCTCTTTCTCCTCCCCCCCCCCCCCCCATGTCCCTGGTCTCTCTTCTCCTCCCCCCCCCCCCCCCATGTCCCTGGTCTCTCTTTCTCCTCCCCCCCCCCCCCCCATGTCCCTGGTCTCTCTTCTCCCCCCCCCCCCCCCCATGTCCCTGGTCTCTCTTTCTCCTCCCCCCCCCCCCCCATGTCCCTGGTCTCTCTTTCTCCTCCCCCCCCCCCCCCATGTCCCTGGTCTCTCTTTCTCCTCCCCCCCCCCCCCCATGTCCCTGGTCTCTCTTTCTCCTCCCCCCCCCCCCCCCATGTCCCTGGTCTCTCTTTCTCCTCCCCCCCCCCCCCCCATGTCCCTGGTCTCTCTTTCTCCTCCCCCCCCCCCCCCATGTCCCTGGTCTCTCTTTCTCCTCCCCCCCCCCCCCCCATGTCCCTGGTCTCTCTTTCTCCTCCCCCCCCCCCCCCCCCCATGTCCCTGGTCTCTCTTTCTCCTCCTCCCCCCCCCCCCCCTCCATGTCCCTGGTCTCTCTTTCTCCTCCCCCCCCCCCCCCCCCTCCATGTCCCTGGTCTCTCTTTCTCCTCCCCCCCCCCCCCCCCTCCATGTCCCTGGTCTCTCTTTCTCCTCCCCCCCCCCCCCCCCTCCATGTCCCTGGTCTCTCTTTCTCCTCCCCCCCCCCCCCCCCTCCATGTCCCTGGTCTCTCTTTCTCCTCCCCCCCCCCCCCCCCTCCATGTCCCTGGTCTCTCTTTCTCCTCCCCCCCCCTCCATGTCCCTGGTCTCTCTTTCTCCCCCCCCCCCCCCTCCATGTCCCTGGTCTCTCTTCTCCTCCCCCCCCCTCCATGTCCCTGGTCTCTCTTCTCCTCCCCCCCCCCCCCCGCCATGTCCCTGGTCTCTCTTTCTCCTCCCCCCCCCCCCCTCCATGTCCCTGTCCCTGGTCTCTCTTTCTCCTCCCCCCCCCCCCCCCCCTCCATGTCCCTGGTCTCTCTTTCTCTCCCCCCCCCCCCCCCCTCCATGTCCCTGGTCTCTCTTTCTCTCCCCCCCCCCCCCCCTCCATGTCCCTGGTCTCTCTTTCTCTCTCCCCCCCCCCCCCCTCCATGTCCCTGGTCTCTCTCTTTCTCTCCCCCCCCCCCCCCTCCATGTCCCTGGTCTCTCTTTCTCTCCCCCCCCCCCCCCCTCCATGTCCCTGGTCTCTCTTTCTCTCCCCCCCCCCCCCCCCCTCCATGTCCCTGGTCTCTCTTTCTCTCCCCCCCCCCCCCCTCCATGTCCCTGGTCTCTCTTTCTCTCCCCCCCCCCCCCCCCATGTCCCTGGTCTCTCTTTCTCTCCCCCCCCCCCCCCCATGTCCCTGGTCTCTCTTTCTCTCCCCCCCCCCCATGTCCCTGGTCTCTCTTTCTCTCCCCCCCCCATGTCCCTGGTCTCTCTTTCTCTCCCCCCCCCCCCCCATGTCCCTGGTCTCTCTTTCTCTCCCCCCCCCCCCCATGTCCCTTGTCTCTCTTTCTCTCCCCCCCCCCCCCATGTCCCTGGTCTCTCTTTCTCTCCCCCCCCCCCCATGTCCCTGGTCTCTCTTTCTCTCCCCCCCCCCCATGTCCCTGGTCTCTCTTTCTCTCCCCCCCCCCCCCCCCATGTCCCTGGTCTCTCTTTCTCTCCCCCCCCCCCCCCATGTCCCTGGTCTCTCTTTCTCTCTTCCCCCCCCCCCCCCCATGTCCCTGGTCTCTCTTTCTCTCTCCCCCCCCATGTCCCTGGTCTCTCTCCCCCCCCCCATGTCCCTGGTCTCTCTCCCCCCCCCCCATGTCCCTGGTCTCTCTCCCCCCCCCCCATGTCCCTGGTCTCTCTTTCTCTCCCCCCCCCCCCCCCCATGTCCCTGGTCTCTCTTTCTCTCCTCCCCCCATGTCCCTGGTCTCTCTTTCTCTCCCCCCCCCCCCCCATGTCCCTGGTCTCTCTTTCTCTCCTCCCCCCCATGTCCCTGGTCTCTCTTTCTCTCCCCCCCCCCCCCCCATGTCCCTGGTCTCTCTTTCTCTCCCCCCCCCATGTCCCTGGTCTCTCTTTCTCTCCCCCCCCCCCCCCCCCCATGTCCCTGGTCTCTCTTTCTCTCCCCCCCCCCCCCATGTCCCTGGTCTCTCTTTCTCTCCCCCCCCCCCCCATGTCCCTGGTCTCTCTTTCTCTCCCCCCCCCCCCATGTCCCTGGTCTCTCTTTCTCTCCCCCCCCCCCCCATGTCCCTGGTCTCTCTTTCTCTCCCCCCCCCCCCCCCCATGTCCCTGGTCTCTCTTTCTCTCCCCCCCCCCCCCCCATGTCCCTGGTCTCTCTTTCTCTCTTCCCCCCCCCCCCCCCATGTCCCTGGTCTCTCTTTCTCTCTCCCCCCCCATGTCCCTGGTCTCTCTTTCTCTCCCCCCCCCCCCCCCATGTCCCTGGTCTCTCTCCCCCCCCCCCATGTCCCTGGTCTCTCTCCCCCCCCCCCATGTCCCTGGTCTCTCTTTCTCTCCCCCCCCCCCCCCCCCCATGTCCCTGGTCTCTCTTTCTCTCCTCCCCCCCATGTCCCTGGTCTCTCTTTCTCTCCCCCCCCCCCCCCCATGTCCCTGGTCTCTCTTTCTCACCCCCCCCCATGTCCCTGGTCTCTCTTTCTCTCCCCCCCCATGTCCCTGGTCTCTCTTTCTCTCCCCCCCCCCCCCCCCCATGTCCCCTGGTCTCTCTCTCCCCCCCCCCATGTCCCTGGTCTCTCTCTCCCCCCCCCCATGTCCCTGGTCTCTCTTTCTCCCCCCCCCCCCCATGTCCCTGGTCTCTCTTTCTCTCCCCCCCCCCCCCATGTCCCTGGTCTCTCTTTCTCTCCCCCCCCCCCCCCATGTCCCTGGTCTCTCTTTCTCCCCCCCCCCCCCATGTCCCTGGTCTCTCTTTCTCTCCCCCCCCCCCATGTCCCTGGTCTCTCTTTCTCTCCCCCCCCCCCCATGTCCCTGGTCTCTCTTTCTCTCCCCCCCCCCATGTCCCTGGTCTCTCTTTCTCTCCCCCCCCCCCCCATGTCCCTGGTCTCTCTTTCTCTCCCCCCCCCCCCCCATGTCCCTGGTCTCTCTTTCTCTCCCCCCCCCCCCCATGTCCCTGGTCTCTCTTTCTCTCCCCCCCCCCCCCCATGTCCCTGGTCTCTCTTTCTCTCCCCCCCCCCATGTCCCTGGTCTCTCTTTCTCTCCCCCCCCCCATGTCCCTGGTCTCTCTTTCTCTCCCCCCCCTCCCCCCCCATGTCCCTGGTCTCTCTTTCTCTCCCCCCCTCCCCCCCCATGTCCCTGGTCTCTCTTTCTATCCCCCCCCCCCCCATGTCCCTGGTCTCTCTTTCTCTTCCCCCCCCCCCCATGTCCCTGGTCTCTCTTTCTCCTCCCCCCCCCCCCCCCCCCATGTCCCTGGTCTCTCTTTCTCCTCCCCCCCCCATGTCCCTGGTCTCTCTTTCTCCTCCCCCCCCATGTCCCTGGTCTCTCTTTCTCCTCCCCCCCCATGTCCCTGGTCTCTCTTTCTCCTCCCCCCCCCCCATGTCCCTGGTCTCTCTTTCTCCCCCATGTCCCTGGTCTCTCTTTCTCCCTCATGTCCCTGGTCTCTCTTTCTCCCCCATGTCCCTGGTCTCCTCTGTCCCTGGCCTCCCCCTGTCTCCAGGTGCGTGAAGCGACGTCCAATGACCCATGGGGCCCCAGCAGCTCTCTGATGTCAGAGATAGCAGACCTGACCTACAACGTAGTGGCCTTCTCTGAGATCATGAGCATGGTGTGGAAACGACTCAACGACCACGGCAAGAACTGGAGACACGTCTACAAGGTTTGCGTGTGTGGGTGGTGAGTGAGAGGAAGTGAAAAGGAAAGTTGTGCGAATGTCTGTTCAATATTGACCATAACAACAGGTGACGTAGTCTGTCTGTCTGGTTTGTCTGCTCACACACTCTCACTGTTGTATTTGTGCACATAGAAATAAGAATTAGAATACTAGAATGGACATAACTAAACCAAGATAGACCACAGCCCGTTGTTTTCAAATGAGTCATAGTGGGCAGAGCCAAGCACGATCTAGCAAGATCCTATTGGCGCGTTCTAGCATGCATTTGCATATTTGCAATAACTCAATTTGCCTTTGCACTGTTCCTAAACAACACCATTTTTTAATACTTTGGCAAAGTTTAGTCCACTCTGTTCGTAACATATTTTAGTTTTGGGAAGAGAACTGTATTGAGATCAATTGTTTTATCGATGAGAAAATTTGCAGAATATCAACAAAAATCCATCTTCTCCCACTGCCGGCCACTGGGCTTCCTCTCACTACCATATTTGGTAGTGAGTAAAAATGCCAAACGGATGCTTCACATTTATGCATCCGGTGAAATAACTGTCTCATTGTTCTATCTGTGACCTAAGGCTTCATATGACAGTATAAAAGATCTGCCATTTTGGCCAGGGAGTAGGTCAGCCAGTGACAAGATATTGTGCACATTATGCTTGTTAGCTAGCCAGTCAGTTTCAGTGGAATTAATGATTCCATGGATGTTTCAAATGAACAATGTCTACACTATTTCTGATCAATTTGATGTTATTTTAATGGACAAAAAAGTAGCTTTTCTTTAAATAACAAGGACATTTCTAAGTGACACCCAAACGTATATAAATATATATGAGTGTAGCATACAGTGATCAGTGGTGGTAGTCTAAGTAGTTTGTAACTGTAATGCAGTTGCTTGGTGAGGATGACATGAACCTGTATGGGGGGTTAGTGTCCATACAAGCATTATACTCTGATTTTTACCTCAACACAGTGTGGAATACACATAAACAGTAGCCTAAATGTAGGCTAATTCTGCTGTGGGGAAATGGGGAGATTCAGGATCTTCCTTCACTGCCCTTTCCTGTACTTGTTTCCATGACAATTCCATTGTTTTGGTCGAGTTCGATTGACCTCTTTACCACATCTATGGCTGCCATTCTCGTCCCGTTCTGGAACTTTGAGGGTTTATGACATAGCATCTCCAGTAATTGAATAGGATCTCTGTGGTTTCTACTGTACTGTGTGTTCTCCAGGCTATGACTCTCATGGAGTACCTCATAAAGACGGGTTCAGAGCGCGTGGCTCAGCAGTGCAGAGAGAACATCTACGCTGTCCAGACTCTCAAGGACTTCCAGTTCATCGACAGAGACGGCAAGGACCAGGTACGACACGCACACACACTGTACACACATTCCCAAACACACACTGGTACTGAATCACTACTCGCCTCTCATTCAAGGACTTTACAATGTTTTCACTGTGACCTCTTACACAAACACAGAGTGAAAAGCCAACAGTAACATGTTTATGGGCTAGTAATGACAATATAGCAGGTCACAGGGAAACACTGATGGAAATGGAGGGACTGAAACAGGAATGTAGCACTTAGTTACCAGGCAAATAACTGACATTTATCAACAATTCAGTGACACAGCTGCGTAGTTAGGAAGGTTGTGCACTGAGTTGTATGTACTCATGTGCATTCACCTGCGTGTGTGTCAGGGGGTGAATGTACGGGAGAAGGCCAAACAGCTGGTAACACTGCTGAAGGATGAGGAGAGACTACGAGAGGAGAGGATCCATGCACTCAAGACCAAAGAGAAGATGGCACAGACCACCAGTGGTGAGAGACAACTACGTTACCCAGCCTGCACCAGCCACCAGGGGATCTGAAACAGATTGAGGAGGAAAGCAAACCATAAACAGAAATGTAGTTTTAAGTTGTCTGCTGTGATGCAGAGCCTCCCTGATCCTGGGGAGATGCATGTGGTGTTTGCAGGCTTTTGTTCCTGCCCAGCTCTAACTATGCCATGATGCAAACAATAACATTTTATTTCCCCTCCTTTCCCTGTTCTCCGGTCCCCTCATCCTGTCCCCCAGCCTCTTCGGCCCCCTCAGCTCCAGGTCTGGGGGGTGGAGCGCTGTCTCAGGGCTCTCACTCTGGAGGGGCGGACCCAGAGCAGGCGTGGCCACAGAGCTCCGGTGAGGAGGACCTGCAGCTGCAGCTGGCCCTGGCCATGAGCAAGGAGGAGGCTGAACAGGTATACAGTACAGCCAGCCAGCCTGCAGCTGGTGGAGGGTAGGCAGAGCCCCCGCTGGCCAACCACACTGTTAACCTGAGGTCCAATGGCTTGATAAACGGGTTGATTTGTATAGGATATATCGTCGTACACCCTACGACCACTATACATAGAACACATATATATGGTGACACTTAACTACAGTCCATAACAGAAGTATCCGGGCATAGCAAGGTTAACTCAGGACAATGTGTGTTTCCATTCACTCACCTTTACCCTCTGACCCCTGACCCCCAGACTACTGTGGCCCCTCTGGAGGACGCAGAGCTCCGCTATGCACTCACACTCAGCAAGGAAGTACAAGAACAGGTCAGGGGGCAAAGGTCACCACCTGACCGACCGACCGATCATCATCTACCTATCTATCTGTCAATCTGTCTACCCAGCCGGCGGTCACTCCATCGAGTCTTAATCCCAATCAAAATGAATGATATTCATAGGAATGATCTGTTTCATTAATTCCAAACATACACATGTCAATGGGTTAATAATATAAGAGGGTAAGAAGGAAAGAAGTAGTTTTAAAAATAACTCCCCTATGATTTAATCAGTGTAAAATGATGCATGGCAAAGACTTCATAATTTGAATGACTCAATTTAACCCGTAGCAATTTCTGAATGAGTGATTACTCCCTTTTTTTCTTCCATTGCAAATTACTCTGTTCTGAACGCATGCTTCAAACTACACACACAATGACATACTTAAACACACTCAATTAAAGGCATCTTCCAGTGCCCGCACTCTGCAAATTGGAGGGCAGTATTCAATCAACACCGGTATTCAGAAGTTTACAGGGTAAGGCAAAACAACACTCTACCTTTAGCATAAAGACAGGTTGTTTTTACCCAGTTTTTGTTCTTTTGTCTCACAAAGTTCTTAAGTATAGATAAAACCTCAGTGTAATTCTAGCACTGTAATTCTAGCACCCCGACGTCATTCTAGGACACCGACTTCATTCTAGAATGTCAACTTCCTTGCAGAAGCACAAGAAGAGGACTGTTTTGTCTGCCCATGAACACTTCTGGATACAGGTAGTGGTTGAATAGAGAGCCCTGGCAGACAGTCCACGTCCATTATGGCTGGGACCCTGACCAGTTTCTTCAGAAGGTGAAAGAGGATACTGCCCATAGCGGCTGGTCTAGAATCAGTTTTTGATTTCCTCAAGGAAGGGAGAATGTTTTCCAACTCACTAAGGTGGGTTGAGGAGAGCTGATCTGAGAGCAGCCACTAAAGGCAGCATCTTTCCTGGAGCTTTGCATCACGGTCAGATAGTGCTTCCTGGGGGAGTGAAATTAAGTTGCTCCCTAGACACTGATCTAATGTCAGTTTAGCATTTTCTCCCCAAATGGCTTTGGCTACAATTTGGAGGCAGTAAGCTGATCCTAGATCTGTGCCTATGGGCTGGCCTGCCCGAGCGCTTGTCGCAGGTGATGACATCACAGCTGTATGTGATTGGCAGGAGGAGAGGCTGCGCAGGGGGGACGACCTGAGACTGCAGATGGCCATCGAGGAGAGCAGGATGGAGAAGGCCAAGCCAGAGGAGGTGTGTTTGGTGACGTGTGTGTACGCCAGCCATAGGGGAGGGATGGATGGGGGCTACACACACTCTTTAGACAATACCACTCAGTTCCTCTTTCTCTCTCCTGGTGTTACCTGCTGTAGTTGTGTCTCTCACCTGTGCATTCTGTGATTGGAGAGAACTGAAAGTTAAGGTAGTGTAGGCCGACACCAGAAGGGTTTCTGAACCCTATCAGGTCACTGTAAGCTATGATATTTCCTAGAGGAACCTTTTTGAATTGAAAGTTGTGCTTAAGAACTGAAAGAGTTTGCCAATTATCTGACTGACTGGTTAGCAACATCAACAGACCGGTGCTGGTCCCCAGACCACAGGTTGAGAAACAAGAAACACCTCTCTCTCTCTCCCGTCCCGGTACTAGTTGATCTATCCCTTCTTTCATCCTCTGCTTTTATCAAGGCAACTGTGTGTGGCCTGTGTGTCAACATTTGTTTAGTGTGTATGTTAACTGACTATGCTCTGTGATTTTCATGTGTGTGTGTGTGTGTATGAGAGACAGACTACTCTAGCCTTGAGCTCATTGACTCTTGGTGTCTGTTCAACATCAGTGTGTTATAACCTGTGTATTATCCTGTCCCAGAGTGCGTTAATGGAGCTGAGTGCTGTGGACCCCTGGGGGGCTCCTGCTGCTGCCTCTGGTAGCTCTGCCGGCCCCTCACCCCCTCCCACAGTCCCCCTCCCAGCCCCCTCTGCCTCTGGCCCCTGGGGCCTGGCCCCTGCAGACCCTTGGGGTGCCTCGTCGCCCGCCTCACCCCCCAGCGTAGACCCATGGGCTAGTGGAGGGACGGCCCCCCCAACGATAGCCCCCCCGCCAGACCCCTGGGGAGAGACAGCCTCCTCAAGAGTCAACTCCGTTGACCCCTGGGGACCCTCAGGTTAGTGACCTCTGACCTTTACTCCCCTGGCCTCGTCTACACCTGTTACCCTCATTCCGTCACCTTGTCCCACACCCCTACCTCCACACTCTGGACATCAATACATTTGGTCTATTTTCCAATACTCTTCAAATGGCCAGCATGTTTAGATCATTTGGAATGTGACCCTCCATATCTCAGTCAGGCGTATCTCTGGTTTCAATCAAATATCTCTGTCCGTTCTTACCTCCTTTCAAGTGAAAAGACTGTCTGTCCAGCTCTTCCATATCAGATAAATGAGAGAAAGTGGGGAAAGGAAGCCATATTGGACTATTGGGATCCAGCCCAGCTCCTTGTTCCCTGTATATTGTACGGTGTTGTGTAGGGTTGGGTGCCTGTTCAGTTCAAGAGATGAACAATCCTCATTGAAAATAAATGGCACTTTTGAAATCTTAAATGGGAATTCCAATTCATCTTTTGAATGGACTGACTTGAAATGGTATTGACCCCGACCCTGGTGTTGTATGTGAGCCAAACCCCTGCCTGTCTCCCTCCCCCATAGCTGTGACCCCCCCCAGTGTCGACCCCTGGGGCCCCTCTGTGCCCCTCTCCACCACCTCCTCTTTTGGGGGGCCAATAGACCCCTGGGCTGGGGACGGGGTTGATCCCATCATCACCTCTGACCCTTGGAGCGACTCCGCCAAACACACTAATGGCACAGGTACATCCACACACACACTGACACATAATGGCAAGGACATGTGGATGAGATACTCATTGACCCCCTCCATTCACCCACCCACAAACACAGTTGTCTTGCATTCCATCCTCCCTCAGTAATAATGGTATAATGCCGTGGTGTCTAATCTGGTTAGTCACTATAAATACAGTACTCCATGTTCACCTTCACTCTCGCTCTCTCTCCTTCCCTCCCTCCCTCTGTAGGTCACCCAGAACTGCGAGGTCAGTTAACGGGCGACAGTGCGGGTTCTCCAGTGCCCTTTGACCTCACATCTCTGTGCTCTTCACTTCCTGTCCGTAAGACCCCCGAGTCGTTCCTGGGGCCCAACGCATCGCTGGTGGACCTGGACTCACTGGTGTCTTCTAAACCCAAACCTAAACAACCTCCTCCTCCATCAATCTCCTCCTCCTCAACACACAACCCCTTCCTCCAGACCACAGGTACTGATAACACACACATGAACACATACACAAACATTTTTAAGCACTTTGTGTTTGTAATAAATGAAAGTACATTGATTGACGTATTCTCTCCTCTCCAGCCTCGTCTTCAGCCCCTGGCATGGCAGTCACCCCGGGCAGCACAGTCTCCAGCAGGGGGGTTTCCCCGACGCCACCCCCCACCTCCAACCCGTTTGGCGCGGCCGCCCCCATGTCCTCCATCTCCCCACAGCCCTCCACACTGGGCCTCAGCGGCCTCCGCACCAGCCCTGTACCACCCAACCCCATGGCATACCCTGGCATGGGCATGGGGCCTATGGGTATGGGAGCACCAGGCCTGGGGATGGGCATGATGCAGAGCCCCATGGGAATGTCTCCCTACGGCGGGCTCTCGCCCATGGGTCCTCCTGGGCCCTCTCACTTCATGGGGTCCGGAGGGGCCCTGCCCCCACAGCTGAATTTTGGGGGGCCTACGGGGGCAGCTGGAGTGATGGGAGCCGGGGGAGCAGTGGGAGGGGCCGGAGTGACGGGCGCCAGCACCAATCCCTTTCTTCTTTGAGGACGTTTCAGCACTCCCCCTTCCTCTTCAACACCCAATCCAGGCCTTGCCCCGCCCCCTGGCTCATCTACTGCCCCCCCAGAGCGATCCTCCTTCAACACAAACAATTTATGTTTCCAAAAAGAAACGTGTGTACATCTCTATATTTAAAGAAGAAAAAACATCTGAATTTGTTATTTTCTTTCAGAAGCATTTACATGAATTTCAACAACAGCAAAAATATTTTGGTTCATTTCAGTGGGATGTAGCGGGAGGGAAATATACGTTTATTTATTTTTATTTAGTTTTAATGCGTTTTGGTTTCTTTCAGTCCTTTCTGAAATCAAGGTGGGTGTTTGAGAGTTTGGCTTCATCAGTAATGTCACTCTGATATAATATTGTATTATTGCACTGACAGAGATGGGGAGAGAGAGGGGACATGGCCACTAACAAACTGAAACACAAACAAATTCCTGTACCTGCCTCTTCCTCTTTGTCTGTAGAAGAGAAAGGTAGGATGAACACTGACATGAGAGGAGGATTGAAGGAGGATTTTATAAAAAAAACTCCTGAACAAGATTTGGACAGAAAAAGCTGGCATTAACATTTCAGCCACAATATAGTCAAATCATTCAATAGCTGTTCTATTTTTTATTTAATGTTTAATATAATTTATTGATATTTTTTCTGCTCCTGGGAATGAATAAACAAGGGGGACAAAATACGCAATTGTGCCATTAAATCAAATGCTTATTTTTTCTTACTGATTGTCATGGAAATCAAAAGAAGGCATCTATTGGTTGAGGAGAGATGGAATGTGTTTTGTAAATGTGTGAATGTGTCTCTGTCTCCATTCATCCTGCGTCCTCGCTTATTTCAGCAAGGTACAAATCTATTATTTTTGTTTTTAAAAATTGTCACTTGTATCAATGCTATGTAATGTTGGGATTTTAAATGAGGTATTATAAGGGTCACATTTTTCTGCCAATTTTATTTCACAAATGTTTTGTATTAATCAGAAGCATTAGTCTTTCTCACTCTTTCATACAGGATGCCTCGTCTGCAGGTGTCTCTGGACATGACTGGACCCTCCTTTCCGACCCTCCTCCCTACGGGGGGAGAGCTACAGATGCTTCTTTTAAAAAGACAATTCAATGAATGAAAGAACTTAAACAACAGGGGACTTGATGACATGCTCCATGCTGTTCATTTAGTTTGATGATTGTTATTTTATATCAACTAAAAGATCTCTTGTATCGGGTAAGGTCACATTTTGTGTGGTATTAACTGTGAACATTCACATTTGAAAAGTAAAATGGGGAAAAAAATAAGAAATTTAAGTAATAAAACAAATCCACAAAGGGTATGTTTCCTTATATTAAATCTGTCTGTCTGGTGTACTCTGTGTTTGATGTTCCAATGCTGTTGGATGGAAAAACTGGGACAAGGATTAATTCTATAGTATTTTATTAACATATGAAGTCTCCTCTGTCAGTTGGAGGATATATGCATATCCAGAAGCTTCTGTGAAGAATTACAGATAGGGATACAATTGCAGAAAATAAGTAGGAACCAAAAAACGTTCAACCATTTCACTATAGCAATACTGCATTCAGTCATAATGTACCAATGACCATCCTCACTGTGAAGAGTAGCGTGTGTGGTGAGGCAGCTGAATATAGGGTGTAGTGTTTTGTATGGGAGGCCCCTCGGAGTAGGAGGAAGTTTCCCCTAGATACTGATCTATGTTCAGTTTTGCATGTTTCCTCCCAGGGGTCCAGTTTTGTTTTGGGGAGAGTAAGCTGATCCTAGATCTGTGCCTGCGGGCAGCACTGATCCAGTAGACTTCCTGAATGGAATCGTGGGGCAAACAGAATCCACTCTGTCAGGCGATCAGAGAGTCCCAGTCAAAGTCATCTTGGATCTCCTCGCTGTTGTTATGGAGATGTTTCATAGGGGGACGGGGTTTAGGTTGAAGTTGGATCCCAGCTGTGAGAGAGAGAGTGGAGAGAAGACACTATCATAAGCCTCCTTTGTTGACTAGGAAACTACTGCACAGACCTCAAACTATTACAAGGACTGCAACTCAAGTCCCTTTCAAAGCAGTTCAATGTTCACTTCCCTATTATCACTTCCCGTTTCCTCATCTCCTTCACTATGTGATGTCATGATGTGACTGGGGTGGACTTTCCACCTTACCAACCCAACCCAGCTCTTTCCCTGTTACATTAGTGGTAATGAGGCCAATGAAGGCAAGGAGAGGAAGCCATTTGATTACATTAGAGTGATAGTATATTTGACTAAATAATCCCAACATGTACCATTGAGCGAAGCAAAGCTTTACACTGGTAGAAAATATTACTTTTTGTAAAAAAGGCTTTGCAATGAAAACGCTTGCCAAACCACCACTACTGTGTACTGGAAGTTGTAGAGCTGAAATACTGTCAATAGTTTAGAAAAGTGTCTTGTGGCTGAGGTCTCACCATTGGTCTGAAGGGCTTCAGTTTGGGTCAGGTGGGGCCTCTGTACACCCTGAGTTTGGGGGTGGAGGGGCCTCCTGGCAGGCTGCCCACTGCTGGAAGGGAGGACCAGAGGGGGGTAGGCCAGGGGAGAGGGGTGGGTCAGGCTGGCCAGGGTGGGGGTGTTGTGAGTAAGGGGTGGGAGGAGCAGAGATTGAGGGGCACCGTGGGCCAATGGGGAGTTGTTACCGGAGGACGAGCCAATTAGGCCCTTCTGAGTGAAGAAACGGTTCAACGAATCACAGAGTGAAGTGAAGAGCGTCGGCTCCAGCGCCCAATCACAGAGCTCGGCCTGGCGCATGCTCTCCAGGAGGTCTGGAGGAGGGGAAAAAACAAATAGCAGGGAGAAAGAGGAAGATTGTCAATGTGATAACTATTCTTGTCAATGTAGAAACAATGGGTAGCATTAATCTGTAATTATCATGTAGTTTGTTAAGTGACCTGGGTGGCTAGTGAGGTCAATGTTGGCCCAGTCCAGATTGCTGGCGACCCTAAAGCTCTCCTTCAGAGTGTCTGTAGTACTGAACCAGTCTGCTGGCACCACTACAGAGACAAACAGAGAGAGAGGTGGTATAGGTTGTCAAAGAGTTAGTTACTGCATCATATTCACACAGTGCAGTGACAAGCCTACAGGCACAGTTGAATAGGTTTTTGAAGTGCTAAGGTGTTCAGGTGTTGAGTTGTTATAATCACCACTGCTGTGAGACAGTCGGTCTGCCTCAGGAGGAGGCCCGGGTGCTACAGAGGGTACAGGGTGAGGGGAGAGAGGGGGGAGGGTTGGGGTGTGCAGTGGGGTACTGTCATTGGTCAACACAAATAATGGACCCACGTCCGCTACAGAGAGAGAGAGCGAGAGAGTTAAACATTCACATACACAGATTCTCTGACAGCACAGACAGATATGTATAAAAACACTCATTTAGAAAGTGAGAGAGAACGTACATTGCGAGGTCACTCTCTCCCTGAAGCTTCTGCAGAGGGACTGGAAGGAGGTGTAGAGGTCTGGCAGGTTCAGATCAGAGAAGGAGAAACGGAGAAGGGGATCACAGGAGTGTGACGAGGCGTAGGTGGGGGCAACAGTAAGAGATGGGACAGAAAGAGAGGGAACAGAGAGAACGGGAACAGAGAGAGCGGGAACAGAAGAAGGGAGAGTTTGAGAGGAGACAGAAGAGGGGACAGTAGAGTGAGAGGTAGAAAGAGAGGGGAGAGAATGAGGGATAGAAAGAGAGGGGAGAGAGTGAGGGACAGAAAGAGAGGGGAGAGAGTGAGGGACAGAAAGAGAGGGGAGAGTAGCAGAGGCAGTAGATGGGGAGACAGTCTCATGGAGGACAGGGAGAGAGGAGACAGGGGACTGCATATAGGGTGGCCGTTGCTGTGGAACCAAGGTGATAGACAACAACAGCTTGTTATTTGGTTGTAAAACCCATGATCTTTATCAATCTACTGGATACATTTGTTGGGACTGAACTTACTCTACCTTGCATGGTGGGGGGGATAGTTGTTGACTGGGTTCCTGTGGAGATGCTAAAGGCCTATAATGGTCTGTCTGTGGAGATGCTAAAGGCCTATAATGGTCTGTCTGTGGAGATGCTAATGGCCTATAATGGTCTGTCTGTGGAGATGCTAAAGGCCTATAATGGTCTGTCTGTGGAGATGCTAAAGGCGTATAATGGTCTGTCTGTGGAGATGCTAAAGGCCTATAATGGTCTGTCTGGGGTGAATGCTGTTTCTCTGCCTGCATCACTGAGACATTGGGGACCTGGATGGACCCCTCCTCCTCTTCAGCTGGATACGGACGCTTGGTTCCTCTCAGCGGATTGGGCTCTGAGGGGCCGTCCATCATCCAATAGGAACCCTGGAAACACAAGAGGTGGAGGGTTCTCACAATTTATAAGTATTACTACAAAAGTACCAAAAAGTATGAAACTGTAATATATTCAGTATATTTTGAAATATCATACTTTCATCTATTTCTAGCCTATGTATCGTATTTCACAGAAAACAGTGGATCACTGAGTGCACTGGCCACTGATGTCTTCACGTGGCAACATTGTGGCCGTTTGAAACAGTCACTGGCCCTGTTTGAATGTTTTTAGAATGACTCACCTTCCCAGGGTCACTTTGGGGTCGAGGAACCTTCCGGAAGCATTTATTGAGGGACAGGTTATGGCGGATGGAGTTCTGGGAGGCAAAATCAGCATGAACATGTATTGCAGTAACACAATCATTTTGGATAATCGACTTTGGACAGTTTGCACATGGAGTGTTTGGAGTATTTCTGATTACTGCACCTTCCATCCCCTGCCAGATCTGCTGTAGTAGGGGAACATGTCACTGATCCACATGTAGATGTCATTCAAACTCAACTTCCTGCCGGGGGCTGCGCCTATCGCCATGGCGATGAGGGTGGCATAGCTGTGAGGGGGCTTGGCTTTGGATCCAGAGGAAGGAAAGGGGGCAGGGATGGGGGGAGGAAGATCACTTCTCTCCCTCCCTCTCTCTTTCTTTCTCTCCCCCTCTTCTCCTCCTCTCTCTCTTCCTGATCGCAGTGAGCTGATTCCCAGCTGGGGGAGCCAGTCTATGCTGGTTAGACTGGAGTCCAAGTTAGAAGACATGCTCTCTCTCTCTCTCTGTCAGGGCTCTGAGGGTTGGAATAAAAGCCTGTACACACTGCAACCCTCCAGGACCAGAAGTGCCCACCTGCTGTAGAATATAACATGTATAACAACAGTTCTATTGAACAACATTACAGTAAGACTCACCACAGTAATGCAATACTGTCATCAGCACTGCCGTTTTAGATGGTGTTGTTTACATTTCACATGTTGTGTTTCAATGGAACTATAACACTCACAATAGAGACTGACTTTGTTATGTGTCTTAGCACTTCAAGTGTTTGTTCATAGTTTTCTGTTTAGTTAGGAGTAAGAGTGGTTGACTTACCTCTCCCTCCTTGGTCAATGAAGGCCTCAAGGCCTCAAACACGTAATATTTTATGTTCTCATCAGTTGTGCAGTATACTCAGTGTCAGGTTAGTGTTATTCCTCCCTATTTCTTTATTTCTCGCTCTCATTCCCAATCGGTTGATCCTCACCGGCTCTTATCGTCTTTTCTCTTTTTGAAAGTTTCAGTGTGTGGAGAAAAAAAATGTATAGCAGACTGCTTCCTTTTTCTCTCCCTCTCTTTCTTCCCCTCCCTTTCAGTCTGCCCCTGAATGAGGTCATCCGCTCCTCCCCTTCTGTGACATCACAGATTCTGTTCCTCCGCCTCTGAAGGGTTGTCTACACCCCTTGTCTGCTTGAGGAAGTTGCCACAGTTCTAGGATTAGATTACCATACCTTCATTCTGTGGGGTGTTAAGAGTGAAAATAGAGTGAAAATACAAAAGTGACCTTATTTCAGTGTCTATAGGATCATTTATGAACTTTTAACTAGTCCTCTGTCTCATCTCTCCCCTGTGGACTGTAGAAGGTGGAGTGGAAGTGTCAGAGGAAAGCCCTAAATATGGTCAAAGACTCCAGCCTCCCAAGTCAGACTGTTCTCTCTGCTACCGTACGGCAAGCAGTACCGATGCACCATTGATTCAGTACTGGTACCCTGTGTATATAGCCAAGTTATTATTACTCATTATGTATTATTACCTTTTGTTATTATTGTTCTACTATTTGACTTTTTTTTCTCTCTCTGCATTGTTGGGAAGGGCCCTTAAGAAAACATTTCACTGTTAGTCTACACCTGTTGTTTACCAAGCAAGTGACAAATATAATGTGATTTAGAGTAGGAAATATTTAAGCCTACCAGCAGACACAGAGCAAAACTCACAACAGTAATATGATGTCATCAAAGGGCTCCTATATACGCTCCCTTCTCCATCCCCCCATTTCAAAGATGATCAACATTCAGCAGTCAGCATGGAAAACAGCAGCATGGGTTTATTTCCGTACTTGTGTTCACACAGTGTTTCAGATGCATTCACAGACAACAAGAAGGAGCTTGTCTTCTCTACAGAGAGCTGAAGAAGGCTAGCAAGGCTGTGTCAGGGGACGGCTGGACCAATAGCTTCTGGATCTATGGAAGGAAACATGATCACATGAACATTCCAGATTCATCCACTGCTGGACACTATTTACATTACATAGGCTTATACAAGAGTAACGACTTGTGTAATAACCTATGTGATTACCATGTAACAGGCTGAGTGACATTGTGTAATCACAACACTAACAGATAAGACAATAGGCAGTGTGTGTATTCTGAAAGGTGGAGGTCACATGGTACAGTACCTCTCTAAAGTTGGGGTGTTTGGTATCTTGCACTAGCTGTAGTAGGACGGCCTCTGTGGTGGTCAGGAAGGCTCCACTCTGCCTTAACCGGGACAGGGCAAACAACCGGTCTGTCTGACTGGAGATAGAAATAGAGAAGGGAAAAGAATATCCCAGCACCAGAAATGTTTAACCAGTGAAAATGTGAGCATCATATTTTGTCATTGAAGAAAAACAGTATTGTCATATTGAAGAGAAATAGTAGGGAACACATTAGTACCTTCTGGACGAGACAGCATCAGCCACGATATGGACCTCCATACCCTTCTCCAGCAGGTCAAAGGTCGTGCACTAATTAGTGGGAGAAGAACAGATAGATGAGCACTATTTACAGTAAACTCAATTAATTATGAACTTGTTCCCAAGGGTCAGTCTGAACAAGGCTCCAGATTCAGGTAGGGTAGGGAAAAACGGATCACAGATCTGAGCTTAGGGACCAATTCTAGTCATATCTGACCCTGTGGTCTCACTGCGATGCAGGCCTGTGTCTCTATCCCACAGAGGATGGCTATCTTGGGGTCTCTTAGGGCTTTGAGCTCCTTCTCCACTGGCTCTATCATCATGGTGAACTTGGTCTTGGCGTGGGCTGTCAGGTCCCCAGCCCCCAGCTCAGGCACCGTGGGACCCAGGCCTTTAGGGTACTGCTCTGTCACTATGGGGGGGATGCCCAGAACACGGGCTGCCTGGGGTGGGGGGAGACACATTTAATTTGTATTGGCTGCTATGTGGGTGGCAACAACTTTAACTTGTAATGAGCTGTTAATATGAATGTGAGTGTGAGTGTGAGTGTGTGTGTGTGTACCTGTAGCAGTCTGGCTGCGTTGCTGACGATGTTGGTGAACTGGAAGATGTTGGGTCTGAACTTCTCCTGCATGTCACACAGTAAGAGTACTGAGCCCTTTGTTGACAGTCTGCCAATCCCTGCCACTGAGAGAGCAATATGTAGTGAGAAAATGGAGAGGAGAGAATAGATTAGAAGAAGTACTACATCAAAAGGGTGCTCAATGGATCAGATTCAGAGGACTGTGACAGAAAACATTTGTGACAGCAAAATCCTGTTCTCAACTCTCAACATGTGTTTATTCAACTCAAGATACAGACGAGACAACAAGAGTATTCAATGCATGTAATTATTTCAATGTCATGCTGTATTTGTATGTATACAGTGGGCATGCTCATAGGGGATTCGTATGATGTCAACCTTGTACACATAGATATTGCAGATTTTGATATTTCACTGTAATGTTTTCAATGCATGTCAACTTTAGGGGAATGCATGTCCAGGAATGCCTATCAAAAGAAAGCAAATAAGCATTAAATTGGTAAAGAAAAGGGAAAAGGATCAAACGTACTGTTGATAGTGGGGGTTTGATGTGTGGAATGGTTGCACTTGAAGGTCCAACTTTCTACAGCTACCGGACAGTTGACGCCCCCTCCTTATTAGCAAAAGCTAGGAACATTTTAGATTTATGACAGAGTAAACGGGGTTACAGATACACTACACAACCAACATTCAGCATGTGAAATAAAGGACCCGAGACTGTCATAAAATTAGACATTGATTGCTAGATCAAGCTGTAAAATATATTGGCTAAACAAAGACAGCGTCAATTGCATGCACAGCACACCTCAATAATTCACGAATAGATGGAAAAACCACGAGATCAACTTTCTACTACGACCACTGTTCACAAATTACACTAAAACGCCCCAACATCCAATACACCAATCGAATGAGATGCATTGAGCATTGACATTGGTTTCGGCAAATAGCATGCAGCGTTTTCCCCATAACGAGTGCACGTCAGAATCTAGTGCACACACTCATGATAAGGACTGCTGAGGATGTCTGACAACGCAGAGTCCCCTACAGAAACGCAAAAAGATGAGCCTCCAACCCCACAACAGCCTACGGAAGACTCGGGGACGGCAGACGAGAAGAAAAAAAGTAAATTATGAGCGATTGTTTGACTCACAGTTAAATTTATAGTAAGATATCGTGCTTTCTGTTTACAAGCAAACGTGACCCGGAAGAGGTCGATTGACCGTTGTCTCAGTCAATATAATTGAAACAATTTTGTAAACAGCAAATCGATAGTCAGGGATGTTCATACCTTTTACGTAGGGCGGGCGCTGGCTGAATGGTTAACGTTTAGCTTGCATTTCAAACTATGTTTACCTCATACTTTAACACATTATATATATATTTTTTTTAAGGCTGAGATATTTTTGTATTTCTTACTGCATCAAACATTGAACATGCCAAAATCAATGTTCAGACGTTACGGTCTGTGTCATGGCTATAATGACTTCACAGTCCAAGATCTACCTATTTTTTTTCCAGCTGACTATAACAAAGCTGGAAACCTATGATAGTTTAGGTTGCAAAATTAGGTTATGTAGCTAATACATCGATCACTAGTCGCTTTAATAATGCCACTTTAATAATGTTTACATATCTTGCCTCACTCATCTCATATGTATATACTGTATTTTATACCATCTATTGCATCTTGCCTATGCCGCTCTGTCATTGCCCATCCATATATTTATATGTATATATTCTTATTCCATTCCTTTACTTAGATTTGTGTCTATTAGGTCATTCTTGTGGAATTGTTAGATTACATGTTAGATATTGCTGCACGGTCAGAAACTAGACACACAAGCATTTCGCTACACTCGCAATAACATCTGCTAATCATGTGTATGTGACCAATAAAATTTGATTTGATAACGCAGATCAGAGCATTAACTTTAATCTAGCAGGCTATTGTTATGCTTTGCAAAATATACATGTATTCTGTCTCCCTCTCACTCTCCCTTCCTACTTCTCTCCAAAGTTGATGTGTTGTTGAAGGCAGTAGGAGACACCCCCATCATGAAGACAAAGAAATGGTCAGTAGAGAAAGGGAGGACAGTGCAATCACTCTCTCAGTTCATCTCTCGGTTCCTCAAGATGGAGGCCAATGAACAGCTGGTGAGTTATTGTGTGTGTGCTTCTCAATAGTTGTCTCTTGTCTCCTTCCCTTCAGCTAGAGGAAGTGGACAGGTGATACCTCTGGTCTATGCACCAAATGAGGTAAAGATATATTTAGAACTAACCTAAGATGGTTCATCTGTGTCGTTTTACAGTGGGAGCAAATAAAGCCGAGCACGATCCTATAGAGTATCACAGTATGAGTTATTATACCCATAAAACCTAGCGGTCAAACAGGGAAATGGTTCCAATCGTTTTTCCACCATTCATTTCTCATAGGGGATTTTAGAAACTCTTCAAATAAAGGCTGTGTTTTGTGTAGGCTTACTCTGGTGTGACATTTTGATAACCGTGTTAACTTCTCTCAGACAAGGTGACTTTTATCAATATATTTGCCTGTATTTTCCCCCAACCAATGAAATGCTAATTATCTGCTAATGTGGCTATTATAAAGAACTACAAATACTGAATTGAGGCAAAAGTTAATCCAGAGATTCTTACCATCTAATGTTAGCTAAATGTTGTAATTAATAAATTGGCAACATTTCTTAAAATGTACCTGTTAGCAAAGGTGCCAGCTAGAGATGACATGCAGGAGCGTGCAGGGATTTGTAGTCTTGCAGGGTGCCTACTTTGATGCTAATTAGCATATTCAAATCTGAGAATAAATAGAGGTGAATATATTGATAAAAGTAACCTTGTCTGAGAGATATTGACATGGTTATCAAAGCGTCATGCCAGGGTAAGCCGATATGAAACGCAGCCCTTCATTTAAGTGTTTCTAAAATCCCCTATGAGAAATGAATGGTGGAAAACCGATTGGAACCATTTCCCTGTTTGACCGTTCTTAACGGATGCTTCAGCTTTATAGCCCCTGTGACATGTCTGGACTACCCCTTCTGTCTGTGACTGAGGTATGAACTGGAGAAAGCATCCTGGCCCCTTGATATGCACCCACTGTGGCCTTTCATCTGGGACTATAGTGCGTCAGCTTGTTCAATGATTCTAAACACCCATTTCTCACTCTCTCTCTCTCTCTCACACACACACACACACACACACACACACACACACACACACACACACACACACACACACACACACACACACACACACACACACACACACACACACACACAATGGGCTTTATTGGCAAGTGAAATGGATAATAAACAATAAAAAAAATCTCTCTCCACACAGTTCATTTACGTCAACCAGTCATTCTCTCCCTCGCCTGATCAGGAAGTAGGAGTCCTGTTTGAAGTGAGTACTTTTCATTTTAAATCATTTCTGGAGGCCTTGGGAAATGCAGTTTTTCTGTTATTTATTTGTCCTGTGGTAAGTTAGTTGACCACCGGAGGGAGGTCTAAGTGAGCAGTTCCCTGTGAGATGGAGCTGTTCTTATCTTCACAGTGACTGCTGTTCCCTGGGGCCTGTACACTACTGTATGTGTTATGTCAATACAGGCCTGGAGTATTCACCAAGGATGTATATAAACCCTGGATTGCTGATGCTATGTATTAGCCATTGAGAGGCTAGTAACAAGGAAAATGTTTTTATTTTATTTTTATGTTTAGCTCATAATATCATTTTAGAAGTATGCATTCAGGTGTCTGTAATAGCATAAACATGACTGTGTGAGAAAAGATGTGAGGGGATTCTGAGAATTTGGTTACAAAATATCCTCTAGCCCAAGGCTACCCCTTCAGTGTTTACAGATCAGAAGGAACTGTATAGATGTTTGGCAGAAGCTCCACTATGCTCATTGCAAGCCTGCATGATGGAGCCAGCATCACATATGACTTACTATCTAATACTCTTCAGACCTGTTAACACTGGGGTAAAGGCTGAAGGTTTATCAGGCGCAGTTCTCCTGGTCTAAGGGTCAGGGTGGTAGTGTCCACTTGACCCCCTCTTGACCCATGGCCTTGACCGTCCCTATTAAATACCCGCTAAATACTTCAGCTGATGTTCTGTGCTCCCTTTCCTATTCTTCTAAAAGAGTAACTCTTACCCTCTCTGTTTTTCAGTGTTTTGGCAGCGATGGGAAGCTTGTTCTACATTATTGTAAATCTCAAGCCTGGGGATAACAGTTTTTAGCCCTTTTCAGTTCAAACGCATAGACACACTATTGTTTATACTCCTTCCTTGCCTAAACCAATGTTGTCATTGCTAATTTCTTGTTTGTTTTGCTGTACATAACCCAATGTAAATAAATTGTGGCTATATAAAGTAAACCCACTCTGTCCCCTGTGTTGTCTCCAGACAATTATAGACATTCATAGGAAAATGTCAGGATTTGGCTTTGCACAGGGGGCATAACCTGTCCGGCTAGGATACTTACACTAAATATATCCCCACACAGATTGAGATGAGTGCAACAATTCAAACACAAACACTGTAATGACATGACATGGGATGGTGCCAAGAGTGGGTGAAAGTTGAGTTGGGGTTAGTCAAGAAAGGTAGAGGGGGTACTAGGGAGGGAGGGAGACTGATATGGGAGAAAGTACAGTAACAGATGGATTTAGAGGGATTACATGGATTCGGGATGGGTCTGTGACACAAATTCCCAAGAAAGACAGAAAAAGGAGGAGTGTGGCGGGGGACTCACACTCGTCCTGGAGCATGAGAGAGAGTGGGAAAGGAGGATAAAGAGAGAGAGGAGCATCCGGCTGGAGAGGTAAGGGTCACAACTGCTCATTCTGACAAAGGGGTATTAGAGAGAGGAGTAGTGCAGAGTACTTGGGTTAAACCAGGGATGACAAAAATACCAAAAAATGTGTGCAAAGTTATTGCTTGGTCAACATAAATGTCTCAGCATATCGGAGAGGAGTGAGGAAAAATACGAAGAGGATAGGAAGGAAAGATTGTGATGGAGGAAAATAAATGTCAGCAAAAGACGGCAGTAGAAAGATTGCATTGTAGTGATGGATGTTGTCTCGAGAAAAATAGACTTCTGTTTCTTCTGTAGTGAGGCAACGATGCAGTTTCGATTTGGTGCCAAATTTCAGGCTAAGAATTAGTTCCTAGAACTGAATAAGCTGTTAAGAGTTTGGCATGGAGAAAAGAATGATGTACTTCCTCATGTGCTCTGTATGGTTGTTTATATATCTTGCAGTCCTTCCTTTAAAAAATACAAAAATTGCAACTGAAATGACAAAGAGAATATTGCTGTTGGTAACTGAGGATTATAGGGAAAATCACATTTTATTGGTCGCATACACATTTTTCGCAGATGTTATTATGGGTGTAGTGAAATGCAGGTATAATGAAATGGCACTGGGTTTTTAACATACAGTAGGTCATTTTGTGTTTAGCATTTGTTATTGTTGATTCATTGCCCATTTGTTATGCCAATGGATTTCAGTTTATTGACTGCTACAGAATGTGTTGGATATTAAACTTGAATATAATGGCCTATGTAAACAATAGCTGCAAATCTGAAACGTTTTTCACCGGACATAGCCACGGGAAGTAGTTTGGGGGTGCGGGTTTTTGCCCACGTTACAGGCGGCTGTATCAGTCCGCTAATACAGAACTAGTAAAGCTAGTAGTATTTTATTAAACTTTTTTTTTTTTTTCAGATTTTTCAGGGGGTCCTGCAGCACCCTCAGCACCCATACTTCCCACTGAGACTGACTTGAAGATTCTAGTGATATTACAGTGATCGGCAGTCATACTAACTGGTTAATCTGTCCTGTGTTAACATTGCAGGGATCGCGAACAGTGTGAGAGAGAGACCAGGAGAGAAAGCCAGAGTGGGTTTCACACTCTAACACACCTAACACAAACAGATTAGAGCAGATTAATGTGGATTACCAGAAAAAATTATTTAGATCAGAGGCTTAACTAATGATTTCATCAAAAAAAGTAATCTGTACATTTTATTCCTTCCATCTTTTTCCTCTACTTTAAGTCGTGAGGAGGATGCCGTGAGAGGTAGAGGCAGGCCAGAACCTCTTAATCAGGAAGTAGAAAGTTAATAACGGGGTGCAGGTCACAGAACGGTATGGATTACTAATACCTCCAGAACCATATGCAAACACACAGTGAACTCTTGGACCTGTACGACCCGTCACCCTGAGCATTACTATGAGTAAGATATACTGTATCTGCCCTAAGATGTGATCATACGGAAAACACTTGTACACCGAAGCAAAATGTATTCCAATAATATCTCTACATTTGATGATACGTTTTACGGCTGGATCTGATAGTACTGTATCAAGTCTGTATGATCAAAACTCACTGTAGGACTAGAGTGAAAAGTTAGGCGACAGAGATCTAGATAGCATATCCGATAGCTCTCTAAGGTTTATGATGAAAGGCGGCTAGGGGCTAGTGATCTATTGACTCCCATTACTGTTGAATGGTTAGAGTGAAGAGCCCTAGGGATCTATAACAGCAGAAACCTTCAGTCCTGGTTGGACAGACATGTCCTCCTCCCATCCCTTTCTTTTCTCCTGGTGTGACCCCTCTCCTTTGTTCATTTTCCATTCTGTCCACCTCTTATTTTCCATCCCTCTTTTAACTTGACAGAATCTTATGGGACTCTCTCTCTTTCCCCTTCTCTCTCTATTCTTGCTTTCCCTTTGTCCCCATTTTCTCATCTGTTCTCTACATTGTTTTTATCTTCTCTTGTTTTTTGACACTGTTCTTTCTTTTTGAAACTCTCTTTCACTGATTTCAATCTATCACCAGAACTGTCATCATCTTCTTCATCATCCTCTACATCACCAACAACAACTTCATCCTCACATACTGCTGTTGATACTTATATCCCATCTTCCTCCCTTTGTCCATCTGTCTTTCATCATCCTCTTCTTCTCCTTCCCCTGCCCTGAGTCTCTACACACTTCCTCTCCTCCCACCCTATCCCTCCTTCTTGACCTTCTCTTACCCTCTCCCCTCCTCCCTGTGTGGCCATGTTGGAGAACATGTCTCGTCGGTCCCGCTCCCTGCTGTCCCTGACCCTGACCACTCTGGCTCTGGCCCTGTCCATCCTGGCTCTCTGCACCTCCTACTGGTGTGAAGGGACTCACAAGGTGGTCAAGCCTCTCTGCCTGTCTCCAGTCAAGATGAGGAACTGTGGGCAGAACAACAGTGAACCCTACACCACAGGTATGCCACGCACGTAACTGTCACCTGTGTAATTGTGATGTCATTTCCTGTGGCACTCTCAACACACCCAGTGTCACCCTAACTTATTGACCCACCCCTCACTGTGATCATATGTATATCCTGTTACTGTCTTCACTAGTCAGCCCTACGGATCCTACCAGCCCTAAGCTATTATCTAAACGTTTGGATGTACAAGGGAGTCTGAACTGCATTCATTAGGTTCAAGTACCCATCTAAGTGTTAGACAAATAGAAGGACAGTGTTTCACATAAGAATTACACAACTGTAACACCATGGTGACATCTGCCAGCCATTTATGACATACTGTCTTCTGACTGTGTGTGTGTGTGAGAGAGAAAGTGTCTTCTGATGTGTGCATGCTTGTGTGTGTGTGTTGGGTGATAGTCTGCCTTGCTCTTCATGCCCACTTGGGTTGAAACCCCATCACAACCCTCATCCAAGTGCTCCCAAATGGCCAAAAGATGCCAGTCTGATTTAGTTTTTTACTCCAAATCAACTGTTTTCAAAGAAGTTGTCAGTGGATCATCCCAGCAGTACGTTCTGGCCCACTTATGTGGCCTCTTCTCCCAAGGTTTATGATACTGTACATATTTCATCTAACCTTTCAAACCTGCCTCCACATCCCTCATTGAAAACAACTTTTCTCTGAGCTGTAATCGGCTGGGTGTGAGGAATGCAGATGAATCCTGGGGTTTTGTCCTGTCCTCTCTGCTCCCTGGTCTGTATTGTGCATAATCCAGTGAGATTGAGATGAACACTTTATAACTCCATACATTAATCCAGTTAGAGAGCTGCAGTGTTCAGTACGTACTGTGGCACCGCTAACCACAGCAGGAGGCTCACCTGATACACACGCTAACCACAGCAGGAGGCTCACCTGACACACGCTAACCACAGCAGGAGGCTCACCTGATACACACGCTAACCACAGCAGGAGGTTCACCTGACACACACGATAACCACAGCAGGAGTCTCACCTGACATACACATTAACCACAGCAGGAGGCTCACCTGATACACACGCTAACCACAGCAGGAGGTTCACCTGATACACACACTAACCACAGCAGGAGGCTCACCTGATACACACACTAACCACAGCAGGAGGCTCACCTGACATACACATGCTAACCACAGCAGGAGGCTCACCTGATACACACACTAACCACAGCAGGAGGCTCACCTGATACACACGCTAACCACAGCAGGAGGCTCACCTGACATACACATTAACCACAGCAGGAGGCTCACCTGATACACACACTAACCACAGCAGGAGGCTCACCTGATACACACACTAACCACAGCAGGAGGCTCACCTGATACACACACTAACCACAGCAGGAGGCTCACCTGACATACACATTAACCACAGCAGGAGGCTCACCTGACACACATGCTAACCACAGCAGGAGGCTCACCTGATACACACGATAACCACAGCAGGAGGCTCACCTGATACACATGCTAACCACAGCAGGAGGCTCACCTGATACACATGCTAACCACAGCAGGAGGCTCACCTGACACACACGCTAACCACAGCAGGAGGCTCACCTGATACACACGCTAACCACAGCAGGAGGCTCACCTGACACACACGCTAACCACAGCAGGAGGCTCACCTGATACACACGCTAACCACAGCAGGAGGCTCACCTGATTGATACACACGATAACCACAGCAGGAGGCTCACCTGATACACACACTAACCACAGCAGGAGGCTCACCTGATACACACACTAACCACAGCAGGAGGCTCACCTGACACACACGCTAACCACAGCAGGAGGCTCACCTGACACACACGTTAACCACAGCAGGAGGCTCACCTGATACACACGCTAACCACAGCAGGAGGTTCACCTGATACACACACTAACCACAGCAGGAGGCTCACCTGATACACACACTAACCACAGCAGGAGGCTCACCTGATACACCCGCTAACCACAGCAGGAGGTTCACCTGACACGCACGCTAACCACAGCAGGAGGTTCACCTGATACACACGCTAACCACAGCAGGAGGCTCACCTGACACACACGCTAACCACAGCAGGAGGCTCACCTGACACACACACTAACCACAGCAGGAGGCTCACCTGACACACACACTAACCACAGCAGGAGGCTCACCTGACACACACGCTAACCACAGCAGGAGGCTGTGAAGGATAAGGATAAGGGTTTTATCCTTTTTAAAGAATTTAGGGTTTTACTCAGAATGTTCAGCTATGTGTTGTGTGGAACAAATATTGCACAGGAAGTTAAGAGAGGTGAACAGAAAGATACAGTTCCACTGTCATCAGATGGATACCAAGATAATATTCTACTCTCCCCAGAGAGCCCAACTCAGAACCCATACAACAGAACCCTGTCCCCCCAGAGGAGAGATGAACTGGCTAAGATCCGCCAGAGACAGCTGGACAATGCTGTCCACTACATCTGGGAGACAGGAGAGGACAAGTACACCTTCAGATACTTCCACACTGGCTTCTGGGAGAGCTGTGAGAAACACGTTGATGGTGAGAAAGGCTACAAGCACACTTTACTTTTCTCTCTCACAAAAAGTTGAAAACCGCTAATATTGTTCTAAATCTTTCCAGGTGAGAAGTGTCGCAGCTTTATTGAGCTGACTCCTGGTGAAACACAAGGTGTGTTCTCTCTCTCTCTCTCTCTCTCTCTCTCTCTCTCTCTCTCTCTCTCTCTCTCTCTCTCTGTCTCTCTCTCTGTCTCTCTCTCTCTCTCTCTCTCTCTCTCTCTCTCTCTCTCTCTCTCTCTCTCTCTCTCTCTCTCTCTGTCTCTCTCTCTCTATCTATCTATCTATCTATCTATCTATCTATCTATCTATCTATCTATCTATCTATCTATCTATCTATCTATCTATCTATCTATCTATCTATCTATCTCTCTCTCTCTCTCTCTCTCTCTCTCTCTCTCTCTCTCTCTCTTTCTCTCTTTCTCTCTCTCTCTCTCTCTCTGTCTCTCTATCTCTCTCTTTCTCTCACTCTCACTCTCACTCTCACTCTCTCTCTCACTCTCTCGCTTCCTCTTTGCCTGTGGTGTCTAGTTTTGCATTATGTTATTTTGAGGATGGGCCTCCCATTGATACAGTGTGTGTGTGTTTGGTTTTATTATCCTTGTGGGGACCAGAAGTGGGGAAGTTCGGACATGTGGGGACAAGGAAAAAGGCTATTTTAGGCTCAGGGGTTAGGTTTAGGGTTACACTTAGGGTTAGGAGGTTGAGGTTAAGGGTTAGGGTTTAGGGAAAATAGGATTTTGAATGGGAATCAATTGCTTGGTCCCCACAAGGATAGTAAAACAGACGTGTGTGTGTGTGTGTCTGTGTGTGTGTGTGTCTCCAGGTGTGTTATGGCTATCGGTGATATCTGAGTTCACTTACATCGGTCTATTGGGAATGGGCTTTCTGTTGATGTGGCTGGAGTTGTTGTGTTCCCATAAGGAGATACACGCTCTCAAAATCAACGCCTATGCTGCCATCTGCACCGTACTGTCAGGTAATACCTCTACTCCCTCCCTCCCTCCCTCCCTCCCTCCCTCCCTCCCTCCCTCCCTCCCTCCCTCCCTCCCTCCCTCCCTCCCTCCCTCCCTCACCTGTCTTTACTGCATGAAGCACTTATCTTGTTCATATCCTTCTTTACACCTCCAGACTTCTCCTCTTTATCTCTGTCTGCCTCCCATCCTCTAGACAAGATGTTCAGTTAATGAATCAATGAAACAGTAAATCAATGCTTTTCTCTCCCCCCCTCCAGGTCTGATGGGGATGGTGGCCCACATGATGTACACCACAGTGTTCCAGATGACTGTCATCGTTGGCCCTAAAGACTGGAGGCCTCAGACCTGGGACTACGGCTGGTCATTCGCGTGGGGATTCATTCACACTCTTAGTAGTGAATAGTAGGGACCCTTCTTTCATAGCCCTCTCTCTCTAATGACCCCTCCCCCTCTCTCTGTGGCCTCTCCTCAGCCTGGCGTGGATCTCCTTCAGCTGTTGTATGGGAGCTGCAGTCTTCACCCTCAACTCTTACACCAAGACCATCATCGAGCTGCGCCACAAACAGAGGCTCCGATTGGAGGAGGCCCGCGCCGCCAGCCACGCCCCTCCCTACGATGAGGTGGTCCCCGGGAGCGGGCTCTACTCTGTCAGCGGCCTATTGCAGTGCCCAGACGGGATGATTGACGTGGCGTGGGCGCCTGACGGGACCGTGATGGGGGTGGGGAACGGGGATGTACCAACTCTAGTGTTGCTAGGAGGGTGTGGGCCAGAGGGCTGTGAGGACTGTGAGAGAGAGATGGATGAGATGGAGGAGGCCATGGAGAGGGAAAGAGCTGATTCGCCCTGTTAATAAGTGATGGGTGGGGCTAAAGAGAACAGAGGAGGACTATGGGTAATGTAGTCACGTTACAGGTACAGTATATGCACCTTGAGCTCTCAAGTTGGAAAGACTGAGACAGAGAAAGAGTGAGACAGAGAAAGAGTGAGACAGAGAAAGACTGAGACAGAGAAATAGTGAGACAGAGAAAGAGTGAGACAGAGAAAGACTGAGACAGAGAAAGACTGAGACAGAGAAAGAGTGAGACATAACTTGATGGACATGGGACACGGGAACTGTGTTGGCTGTAAGAGCTACAGTATCCCCTCTTTGACATTGAACAGAGATCACCTTGACATACATGGTTCGGGCTAACGCTCCTCACATTGTCATTCATTAATACAATAGTGCCTAATGGTAAGGGATTGTTATACAGTATTGCTATACAGTATACAGTATATATGTAAATGTATCCATGTTAGAAATAGTTTTACCATAAGAATCCAATACTTTCTGAACTTTGTAAAACCTGCTTTTCACTTCGTCTGAATGTGTCGCATTCTGAATCTGTAAAATAAACAATAATCTCTGTGTCAATCTGAAGTGGAACTGATGTTATTCATGCATCTCAGCCCTCCTTCCTCCACCTCTCCTATAGGAGACATCGACCATATCTGCATTTCTCTATCTGTCTGTGGTAGCTCTACTGTAGATCTCTCTATCTGTCTGTGGTAGCTCTACTGTAGATCTCTCTATCTGTCTGTGGTATCTCTACTGTAGATCTCTCTATCTGTCTGTGGTATCTCTACTGTAGATCTCTCTATCTGTCTGTGGTATCTCTACTGTAGATCTCTCTATCTGTCTGTGGTATCTCTACTGTAGATCTCTCTATCTGTCTGTGGTATCTCTACTGTAGATCTCTCTGTATTTCTCTATCTGTCTGTGGTAGCTCTACTGTAGATCTCTCTATCTGTCTGTGGTAGCTCTACTGTAGATCTCTCTATCTGTCTGTGGTATCTCTACTGTAGATCTCTCTATCTGTCTGTGGTATCTCTACTGTAGATCTCTCTATCTGTCTGTGGTATCTCTACTGTAGATCTCTCTATCTGTCTGTGGTATCTCTACTGTAGATCTCTGTATTTCTCTATCTGTCTGTGGTATCTCTACTGTAGATCTCTCTATCTGTCTGTGGTATCTCTACTGTAGATCTCTCTATCTGTCTGTGGTATCTCTACTGTAGATCTCTCTATCTGTCTGTGGTATCTCTACTGTAGATCTCTCTATCTGTCTGTGGTATCTCTACTGTAGATCTCTCTATCTGTCTGTGGTATCTCTACTGTAGATCTCTATCTGTCTGTGGTATCTCTACTGTAGATATCTCTGTATTTCTCTATCTCTCTGTGGTATCTCTACTGTAGATCTCTCTGTATTTCTCTATCTCTCTATGGGTAGCTATGCTGTAGATATCTCTATATTTCTCTATCTGTCTGTGGTACCTCTACTGTAGATATCTCTGTATTTCTCTGTCTGTCTGTGCTACCTCTACTGTATATATCTCTGTATTTCTCTGTCTGTGGTACCTCTACTGTAGATATCTCTGTATTTCTCTATCTGTCTGTGGTCCCTCTACTGTAGATATCTCTGTATTTCTCTATCTGTCTGTGGTAGCTCTACTGTAGACCTCTCTGTATTTCTCTGTCTGTGGTAGCTCTACTGTAGATATCTCTGTATTTCTCTATCTGTCTGTGGTAGCTCTACTGTAGACCTCTCTGTATTTCTCTGTCTGTGGTACCTCTACGGTAGATCTCTCTGTATTTCTCTATCTCTCTATGGGTAGCTATGCTGTAGATCTCTCTGTATTTCTCTATATGTCTGCGGTATCTCTACTGTAGATCTCTCTGTATTTCTCTGTCCGTGGTACCTCTACTGCAGATATCTCTATATTTCTCTGTCTGTGGTAGCTCTACTGTAGATATCTCTGTATTTCTCTGTCTGTGGTAGCTCTACTGTAGATCTCTCTGTATTTCTCTGTCTGTGGTACCTCTACGGTAGA
Source organism: Salvelinus namaycush (assembly GCF_016432855.1). NCBI lineage: Eukaryota > Metazoa > Chordata > Actinopteri > Salmoniformes > Salmonidae > Salvelinus > Salvelinus namaycush. The sequence continues at coordinate 63,390,963 of NC_052311.1, read as the reverse complement.
TCTCTCTGTATTTCTCTATCTCTCTATGGGTAGCTATGCTGTAGATCTCTCTGTATTTCTCTGTCTGTGGTATCTCTACTGTAGATCTCTCTGTATTTCTCTATCTCTCTATGGGTAGCTATGCTGTAGATCTCTCTGTATTTCTCTATCTGTCTGTGGTATCGCTACTGTAGATCTCTCTGTATTTCTCTATCTCTGTGGTACCTCTACTGTAGATCTCTCTGTATTTCTCTATCTGTCTGTGGTAGCTCTAATGTATATATCTCTGTATTTTTCTATCTCTCTGTGGTACCTCCACTGTAGATCTCTCTGTATTTCTCTATCTGTCTGTGGTATCTCTACTGTAGATCTCTCTGTATATCTCTGTCCGTTGTACCTCTACTGCAGATATCTCTATATTTCTCTATCTGTCTGTGGTACCTCTACTGTAGATATCTCTGTATTTCTCTGTCTGTCTGTGCTACCTCTACTAATAGAGAGATAGAGATGGAAAGATTACAGAGAGTTTGCTTCTGTCTGCTTTCCGATGTTGGACAGCAGATTATGTCAGTAATCCCGAGTTGGACAGAGAGAAGGAGGGAACGACTGAGGAGGGAAGGGAGGAGTAAGGAGGGAGGGGGAGGAGGATGTGGGGAACAAGAAATAGCCTTGGAAATAAATATAGGAACACGGACACAATTGTGCACGCACAGGCATGCATAATACATTATAATACGCACACATCACGTATTTTCATGGTGTCAGAAAATCCATGTGTAAATATGATCAAAAACATAAGACCCTTGTCCTTTATTTGTGAATCACATATTATAATACATGAAGTCACTGTTTGGACAATAGGAACCATATAGAAACCTTACTATTCTTACTGAAAACTGTCACGGACTAATTTGTGGGACATCAAGGACACACACACACACATGCACACACAAACTGATTTGCAATACACAGAATTTATGAGAAAAGCTTTAATCCACCATATGCAGCGTATAACTCTTTGATTAAAACAATAAGACAGTTGCAGGATCAAATCTAAAAGCCACCATCACAACCATGCAAATTCCTAATGGAGAAAAGGTTTGTTGTTCTACAGATTTTCAATTTCTTTTCCCAAATACCTGTGTCCGAAACTGTTATCATTTATCACATTTGCACACTTCAAGTTTCCTTCCACAGAAACACCATTTAGAGCTTCTTAGAATAATGAAATGTATAGAATGAACAATGGTTACCAAATGATCAAGTCCATGAGTATTCAGGACACTGCAAAACACTAGACCACCATTACTTTTACACGATCATCTCACAGTACCAAAAAGCTATTGTAGCTTCAATCTGACAGGAAAACAGCATTTAGCAGGGAT